>NW_027502661.1:0-58075 GCF_021521415.1 Bidens hawaiensis | reverse complement strand
GTTCAATCCATGCCATGTGCCATCCTCATGCTAGTTCTTTGGTCTGATCACCTGCGTGCATACTAAAAGTCAGCTACGCTGAGTGAGTTCTAGTTAATCAAGCAACTTATCATACGACCACTACATGCATCATATACGTATCCGCAGACACGTAGTCCACTATCTAACCTGCTTACCTTATCACTTAGCCTCTTATTTACACCTACCACCTTGCCACTTTGCCACTTTAATAACGTATAACGTTATGCCACTTTGCCACTTTAATAACGTAAAACGTTATGCCACTTTGCCACTTTAATAACGTATAACGTTATGCCACTTTGCCACTTTAATAACGTAAAACGTTATGCCACTTTGCCACTTTAATAACGAAGGCACGTATAGGCTTACCCTACCACGTACTATCGTTATGCCACTAACACTCTTACTAGACTCTTGCCACTTCTAACACGCTCTACCTCTACTTGTCTACAACACGCTTCATATCATTTACATAATAAGCAAGTCACATCAACAATCATACACACATAATAACGATGGCACGTACAGGCTTTCCCTATCACGCGCTCACGTTATGCCACTAACACCCTTACTAGACTCTTGCCACTTCTAACACACTCTACCTCTACCTGCCTATATCACACTTCATATCAGTTCAGTATTTACGTAATAAACAAGTCACATCATAACATTCATACACACTATCAACCACTTGGAATTTACTATCCTTGGCGATACGTGCAATATCCGAAGATCGTTCACGTACCGACAAGCATTATAAAATATATACCTCGTATAACATCTATAGCATACACTTACCACTTAAGGTAAGTGTATTCACACTTCACAACGAGTATGCACACAGCCCCGAAAACATAACAAGGAAATGGGGCTAGAAACTCACCTGAACACTGTTACGTTCACCGTTAATCGTAATCCCTTTCTTCAGTTGTGCACGGCTGACTGTATAATAATTACACGTATCAATTAACTACTACTACTCATGTTGTATTTCTATCTTTATATGACCCACAACGAACGGGGATCCGGGGGCAGCGCCCCTGGCAGCGGGGTCTAGGGGCGGCAGCTCCTAGCAGGGTCCAAGGGCAGAGCCCTTGACTGGGGTCGAGCTGCCAGGTCAGCTTGGAAAAATTTTATTTCCATTAACTGTCTTAACACGTTTTTCATTAGGTTTTTAATTTATTTTCTAAGCGAACTTAGCTTTAGGCGAAGTTAAACCTTAGGCGAACTTAGCTTTAGGCGAAGTTAAACCTTAGGCGAACTTAGTTTTAGGCGAAGTTGTCATCAGGCGAACTTAGCTTTAGGCGAAGTTGTCATCAGGCGAACTTAGCTTTGCAGGCGAAGTTCATCAGGCGAACTTAGCTTGCAGGCGAAGTTGTCGGCTGCAGCTACTGTTCGTCCTTAATCGTCTTCGTTTCTTAACCAAATAACTCGATTTAGGTATCCACGGAATCGTCTGACCAGCGCCTACAAACCCCAACCATCAAATCGACCTAACATCGATGTTTAAAGGGTGCGATTTAGGCATATAGGTTACGGGTTCTTTTATCAATCGATTAACCCATCAAATCGTAACCATTTTCAGTAAGTTTAGCTTTGTTGGATTCGTTTTTACCATACAAACACAGATCTGTCATTTCTATACTTATCCAAACCTAAACGAACAAGTTCTCGATATAAACGTACCGTAAATGAGTCGAACTAAGAACACGAGTTGGTCTTGTTGCTTTGGTTCGTCACGACGATCTAGCACCAACGAGCTCGGGTCCTCGCCTTTGGATCTTGGTTCGGGTTGTGTGTGTTTTGGAGTGTGTAGAGATTAGGATGGATAAATGGATGGAATGGAAATGATTGGGGTTTAAGGGGGTATTTATACTCCCTTAAGCCCATGGACCGAAGGCCCATATTTCCTTTTGGTCCATATCTAATCCCATCTAATTAATCCTACTAAGTCTTCATATTTTGCTATTATTATTATCGTTCCACTAACTCGTTTATTTCACTCGACAAAATAATATAATAAATATTACTTTAGAAATTTCGGGATGTTACACGGTGAGAGGTGGTGGTGGCCGACGGTTGTGGTGATGGCGGATGGTGGGTGGTAGTGGTGGTGGTGGTGGATGGTAGCCGACAGTGGGTGGTGGTGATGGTGGACATTGGATGTGGGTAGGATGTTAATAAATGTGAATATGATGGATATTAGTTTGTTTTTAAGGTCATATAAGCAATTTTCAGATCTTTTTATTTTATTTAAACAAACAGTCTTCAGAAGCTTATGTCTGCACGCTCGCAAACATAAGCCTCTTACAGATGTTTGAAGCAAAAACAAACACAACCTAAAACTAAAACTAAAAGAGTTGTCAAGTTTACGTAAAATTAACACTATACCCATCATGATTATATAAACGGAATAAAATAATAAGAATTAAAGATAATACGACCGTATAAAAATGAAGATTTAACAAGATCCATCCCACCATAATTTAACCCCAAAAGTTTTGGGGGTGCAAACGGCACGTTTAACTTATACAAAGCTCAAGCTCGCCTCGTTTCGAGCTCTATTTTTAAAGCTCGAGTTCGGCTTGGGCTTGGCTCGTTTACTATTTATCAGTTCTTTTTTATATAATTATTACTTTTTTTATATATTTTTTTTATTATATTATTTTATGTATAAAATAATATATATTATTTAGTTATTTTTATTTATATTTCATAATATTATATATATTAACTAATAGTTCTTATATATATATATTAAAAAAATATATAAATGACAGACTTTTTTAGGCTCGCGAGCACGCTCGAGTTCGATAAGTGAAGCTCGGGCTTGTTTAGTAAACGAGCATACTTTTAGGCTCGAGCTTAAGCTCGATTTAGCTCGGATCGATCGAGCTTTTTGACAAGCCGATATCGAGCAACTCGGCTCGTTTGCAACCCTAAAAATGTTTTTTATTATTATACATGTATTTTTTAAATCTATTTCGCAAATGCAATCCAAAATTTTCAAATTATAAAATCAAAACATTTCCCGCTCCCTCCAAAATGATATTAACATTTCAAAAACACATAAAAACCGTGTACGAAAATCTTTCGATGACGCAGACACAAAATCCATTTTGTATGCAAGTAATTTTTAATTATATTTCTACTACTTATTATTATTATTATTATTATTATTATTATTATTATCATTATTACTTATGTTATAATTACCGTTCAATTTCTCATTGTACGATGCAAGTTTCAGTAGAAAATTGTGTTTCTAAATCTGGGTTTTCGTACGATTTAAATTGTAAGCAGTATTCGTTAATTAGCAGCTGTTATTGTATTTGTTAGATAATGGGTTCATATAGATTTGTGGGTTTTGATTTGATTTTGATGATTTGTTTGTTTGAATGGTGTATGATATTGTTGATTGAAGAATTGACAGTAATTTTATAAGGGGATTTGTAGAATTGTAGTTAATTTTAACGTGTATTTTATTAATGTGATTTAGCTGAGTAATTTGTTTTGTTAAGTGGAATTTAAGTGGTTTTGTTAGTATATTAGTCAAATAGTTAATGAATCCACTTTAGTTTTTAGTAGGGGTGTAAACGAGCCGAGCCCGAGCTTGACATGCTTAACTAATAGAGAACTCGAACAGTCGAACTCTACTTTTAAAGCTATAGCTCAGCTTGTGAGGAGTGTTTCAACTTCGAGCTCAGCTCGGGCTCGACTTGTTATTAATTAACTAATTTTTATTTATAATTTACATCTCACCCTCGCCACACGCTGGGGTTTTTACTTTGGATGATTGATTGATATATTATTTAGTAAACTTTATTATAATTTTATATGTAACAATATTTTTTATATAAATATATATTAAATAGTCTCGTTTGGACGTGTTTGTTAAACAAGTTTATTTTTAGGCTTGAGCTCATTTTAGCTCAACTCGATTCGAGCTTTTTGCGAGCTAATCTCGATTAGTTTGTGAGCAACTTGGCTCGCTTACACGGTTACACCTCTAGTTTTTAGGAATGTGTCTTATGAACCAGCTTTTGAATCTGTTTACTAGCTTTATGATGCATATCACAACTTGGACCTCTGAATTAACTTGATAGAGACTGTATTTGTGTTATATACGTGTTAACCTTTGTGTTTAACTTGATAGGTCTTATTGACTTATTACTGTAATTAGTAGGTTGTATTTACTATTCTCACATATTAAAAATGTGACTTTTGCAGTGATAAACTAAAAGAGTGAGTCACGTTTTTCGTGCACATTTTTCTGAGATGACAACCACAAAAGGGTGCAAGAGTAACATGGAAGCGGAAAATGCGGTCATAATAGATGTGGACAATTACAGTTCCAGTAACATAAACACGAACAAACCTAAAAGCCGAGCAAAGAAACCACAAGGCTCAAAACGTCTAAAAAGTGACATGAGTTTTCCTATGAAAGCATACATATTCATCGATGATGATGATGTTGACAGCCCTGTGAATCACAGTTCTGTGACTCCGATGAGCTTATCAAAAAACAAAAGAATGTACCCCGGAAGAGGTCCCACCAGTCTTGATTTCAACATTCAGTTAGACGATGATGACGATGATAATAATAATTATAACAATAATAATAAAAGTGTTGTCGATGAGAATGAAGGTCAACAACACACTGATGCCACTGATGGGCCTCATGTTGAAAGCACGATAGTTGTTGAACGAGAGAAGATTAAGGAAACCGTTGAGTACAAGCAAGCACAAAAAGAAGAATTGGAAGCTAGACAGTTAGCCTTAAAACTTCAGGTACATTTCAGCTAGACAATTGTTAACAGACTTTTAAACGGAAGTTTGTTTTAGACCCTAAACTTGAACCATTTGTGCAATCATCTGTAGATTATAGTAGGGGTGGCATATGTGACCCATGGGTTGAATGGGTTGTATTAAAATATATATAATGGGTCAGAATGGGTCAAACTAAAAAATGAAAATGATTAAAACGGGTCAAAACGGGTTGACATATCTCGAGTTTATATTTTTTCATATAACGAGAAAAACGGAGGAAACTTTTTAGTATTTTTACTTTTTGATTTATATTTCGAGTTATAATTCTTTAATTATTTTTTTGAATTATTTAATGAGAGGTTTTTGAAATCTCAATCCATTTTGACCCATTTCAAAAATCCCTCATTAACAAAAAAAAAAGTTAAAAAGTCATAACTCGAAATATAAATCAAAAACTAAAAAAAATAAAAAAAATACTAAAAGGTTTCCTTCGTTTTCTCGTTCCATAAAAAAAAACCTTCAAAAATGTCAACCCATTTCAATCATTTTCATTAGTTTGACCCATTGTATACACTTTAATACAACCCATTCAACCCAATGGGTCACATTTGCCACCCCTAGATTATAGTATTACTTGTAATCATATTTATTACATGAATTGTTTTCAACTTTCAAGAAGTTTTTTTTTTAAAAAGACAACAAAAACTGAAAATTTGTGTTAACTCGAACCCATTTTGGCCCGTTAGCTAACCTGTTATGACCGGTTACTTGAAATTGAGTTAAAGGCGTAAACTTTTTATCTTTTTATTTACTTTTGCAGGCTGAAGAAGCTAAGGAGCAGCGACGTTTACTGAAAAGAAAAAAAGCTGAAGACTTACGTTTATTAGACATTCAAAAACGACAGCAACAACGCGTAGAAGAAATCAGGGAATCTCAAAAGCAGGTTCGCATAATTCTTGTCACGCTTTTATTTTTTCTTTACCATTTTTCAAGATTGTTCATTTTACATAAAATTTTGTTTTTGATGTTTAACAGGACGAGGAAAACATGAACATGAAAGAAATGTATCGTTTTGAAGTCCAACAAGACCTTAAGAAGCTGGAAATGACATGCCACGATATGGCTTCGTTGTTGCGTGGTTTAGGAATCCTCGTCAACAGCCTGTATGCCACATCAGACGAGGTTTGTTGTGTCTGATTATGTAGAACATATTTAAAAGGCTAATTTAAAGATCTAGATAGTAATAATATTGTTTTTGTTGCAGGTTCATGCAGCTTATAAACGAGCATTGCTAAGGTTTCATCCCGATCGAGCAAGCACTGGATCTGATATGCGCCAACAAGTCGAGGCTGAAGAAAAGTTCAAACTCATAGCGCGTATGAAGAAGAAAGTCGGTGACATTCCAAGCTTAAAGTAGCAAGACTACTGATATATTTCATATTTTTGTGGAAATTACTAGTGATAGATCCTAAACTTAAGACATATTAAGGTAAATTTGTGTTGGTTAATCTAATACGTTTGAAGTTACTTTATAATCTTGTTTTTTAAATTTTGTTATGTTACATGGTTAAAGAGTTGGTAACTAGATTATTTCTACTGTTTAAAGGATTTTGTAAAAAAAAAAAAAAATGCTAGCATGTGTAACCTTTTTCAAACTTTAAAAGTAAAAGCTAAAAAGTTTATAAAACCAAATTGGTCAAAATAGCTAAAAGAAATAAAAGTAACAAACTGACTTTGGATTTTGGCACAAGCAGTTCCTCAAGTTTCATCATCCCATCACTTAGCCAAAGTTTAAGTGTTAAAAACTTAAACGCGTGCTTATGACATCTTTAAGAAATGACAAAAAGATCCCTGAAACTTTGTTGGCCGCGTTGACTTATAATTTTGACTGTAACCACTAACATATCCTATTAACAATTTGATTAATTTTACATGCCTTTTTCATTTTAACATTTTTCTCTCTCTCATACATTTTGTTCATGACTTAATCTAGCAACCCATGAATCCTCAAGTATCTGTTATTAGGGGTGCTTAGATAACCGAAACTTTCAGATATTGAACTTTAATATCCGAATCAGAAAATTCAGATGTCTGTATTTTCATATATAAATAATTCGGATTTGGGCGCGGATTCAGATTATTTTAAACACCTTTATTCGGAATTTCAGATAACATGAGCTTTATTTTGAAACAACATGCCTAGAGATGTTCAAAACGGTTTGGGACTAGGAACCGGAACCGGTTCCTAACCGGTTCCTATATTCAAAACCCCCTTTTAAACCGGTTCCAGGCTTGAACCGGTTAGGGAACCGAACCGGTTCTCCCACCCTCGGACCCCTAACCTATCTAACCGGTTCTTACCGGTTCCTAACCCGGTTCCTGTACCGTAACCGGTCAAAAAACGGCTATTTTTGACCCCAACGGTCAAAAAACGGCCAAAGAAACGGTAAAGGAACCGGTTCCGGATGGTTCGGTTCCAAAACCGGTTCCGGTTCCTACCCGCCCCCACTCAGAAATGCAAGAACCGGTCACGGATCATCGGGTTGAATCAGATAGGGTCCGGTTCCTACAAAAAACGGGTAGGAACCGGTTCGGGTCCACCGGTTCGGTTCCAGGAACCGGTTTCGTTGAACATCTCTAAACATGCCTAACAAGAGCCAAGCCCAAGTATTATCGGGCTCGGGTTTGGTTTGTTTACGAAAAAATAA
The DNA here is from genome assembly GCF_021521415.1 of Bidens hawaiensis. Classification (NCBI taxonomy): domain Eukaryota; kingdom Viridiplantae; phylum Streptophyta; class Magnoliopsida; order Asterales; family Asteraceae; genus Bidens; species Bidens hawaiensis. The sequence goes on along the minus strand of NW_027502661.1, from coordinate 50,576 downwards.
TCAGAATATCAAACAAAGAGAGACTACCAAACACTCGACATAGATATATATATATGTGCAATGGTCAGACTAGTCCCATATCCTAAACAAAAGGTTTAGATATTCTAGATTCTATACCAGTAAGTAGTAAATGACTTTAGTTTGGCAATAAGTAATTTGAAAGTTACATGCTTATACAGCTACAGAAAATCTGGTTTCCGAACCCGAACCAACTTTTAACCAAAACCGGTTTCGGTTACTAACCAATACAAAAAAAAATCGGTCCCAACCCGATACTAACCTCAGGTTCGTAATTGTTTTTTTCTTTTTGGCCTACTGTAACCCTCCCCCTACTAGTATAAATAAGTATGTGTCTGGTTACACGAGCTATAAAAAACACAAAAAGTGCTCACAAATTATGTGAAGTTACAAGAAAAACAATTTACCTAAAAAACCAAAGAACGTCCAATATAAATGCATCTTTGGGGTCGGTATATCCTAGACGTGTGCAGTTGTCATTCTATTTTTTACGTTTACTAGTTTTTTTTTGTGTGATCAAATTAGATATTTTACTGATTCTATTTTATGGTAAGTTGGTAACTAGATGATGGTAAGAGCGGACGGGGCGGTGCGTGGTGGCCTCCCCGTCACGCGTTATGGGGTTGGCAACACCGCCGCCGGTCCTATGGTCACGCGCAAAAATCAAATTTGCGTGATGGCCATCACGCTTGGTGGGGGTGTTTTCCAAGAAAGAAAGAGCCGTTGGGGTGGGGGGGGGGTCTTTTAGCCGTTGGAATTGAATAAATAAAAAAAAACATTAAAACCAAACATTATAAATATATCTTCAAAACATACTCAAATCCAACTCAAAATCTTCTATTACACACACCATTTTTAACATATCAAATGGAGGGTTCTAAGAAATGTGGGTCGGTTCAAAGAAAACCCAAACCCGACCAAAGGTTCGACAAAATCTAGGCGAACCGACGAGATTTCGCTTACAAGACGAACCCGACACAAACCAACCTCCCGAACAACAACCTTATTATCCCTAACCTTTTCAACCGTCCCAAAACCAACAACAACCTTCCCAACAACAACGTTATTATCAACCGTCCCAAAACCAATCGTATGAAAACCGACCTTTTAATCCCCCTTTTTCTACCCAAAATTGCCCAAATAATGCTTTTCAAACTTTTGGATCTCAACCGTCTCAAATGTTTGGCTCTCAACCGTCTCAATTGTTTGGCTCTCAATCGTCTCAAATGTCCGTCGATCCCCTAGACAATAACGATGTTATACATCAATTTGCAAGTGCTTTTCGTCACGATGTGCAAACTTTGGATGAAGATGAATCCGAGGATGAGGAGCCGCATCAAAGAGGTGCTCGGCGTTGGTTGCCCGATGAGGAGGTCGCCTTGACCAAGGCTTATTTACATTGCTCCGAATAAAAAAAAACGTTCAAACTAACAAAAAAAGACGCGTTATGGAAACGTATTAAAGAACATTTCTCGCAACTTCCCGGCGCAACCGAACGAAACAAGGATCAAATGATTGGCAAGTGGGGAGATTTGAATCGAAAAATGTCAAAATTTAACGCTTGTTACGTCCAAGAGGTAACTATTTTAGTTTATTTATTTTATAATCTTGTACTTTATTTTTACAATTTGTTTTAAATATATTTTTTCTAAATGTTTTGTAGACCCGAACTCCACAAAGCGGAGCGAGCGAGGCGATTATGATAACGAACGCTTTGCGCGAATATGTCTCAGTTTACAAATGTAAGGATTTTCCCCACTTGGATGCGTGGCAGGTTGCGAGACGTCACGCGAAGTGGGTACCGATTCCGTTGGTCGATTTGAACGGACCAACGGCTCCAAGGAAGAAAGGATCTTGTTCAAAAAGATAAAAACTTCTGAGTCCGGGGACTACACGACGTCAACCGGCGGCCTGTCATGCAACATGCCGAACATGAACTTGACGAAGACATACCCAAACCCACACGGCTGAATTGCAAGAAAAGCGGGGAACCGTCAAGACTTGGAAAGGAAGCGGTGACCGAAAACTTCGCCGAATACAAGTCGGCTAGGATGGGGGAAATGGCCGAGAAGAAGGAGTTTAGGAAAGAGGCTCATATGTTAAAAATGAAGCGTGAGGAGGCGTATATCACTCATTTGAATGAAAAACAAAAAAACGCCGATCTACAAATCCTCCTACAACCGCACGACCATCTTGATGAACTCGTTAAATCGCTCATACTTCAACGAAAACGCGAGATATGTGACAAGTGGGGTTGGGAAGGGCCGTAGGTTTTTTTTGTCATTTTTTTTAATTTAGTTGTCTTTGTTTAATGTAATTTTGTTTTATTTTTTAGTTAATGTAAAATATTGTTTTCTTTTTATTTAATTTAGTATTTATTAAAAAAAACCATCACACACCATCACACCACACCACCACCCCTAGTAAAAAACCATCACATGTGATGGATTTAGGGTTGATGATGTGGCACCATTTGATTGGGTGGGGTGTGTGATGAGTGATCACACCAAATCCACCACCCCTCCTCCCTAATACTAATAAACATGTAGCACAGTAATTATAAATAAATTAATCCAAATTAATGCTAAGTACTAACACACACTACAAAGTGTTGTCGAAAATGATTTACAAATTTATTAAAAGAATGCCCATAAAAATGTACACATCAATAGTTCATTGTTCGTTGAGTTTTAGTTACATTTCATATTACTAGCTTTTGTTTGATATATGCTTTGTTAGTTTATCATGAGTTTGATTATTTGAAACATATTTCAATAAAAACATAATATCAATTATATTTATATCTCAATTTCATTTACAAATTTAATGTATGTAATACCCTTTTGAGTACTTTGACATGACGTTTGTAATCGCAAGTTCATAAAAGTACCACCAACAAAAAGGTTTTGGAGCTGAACACATGTTTTGACATTTTATTCAATTATAGTAAAAAGTAGTACCACCAACAAAAAAGGATTTCTAGAATAAAGGTTATTTTGCTAAAAAGTTTGTTACAAAACTATTTTGTTGATTGATTGATTTATTTAGTAAGGTTGTGTTGTAGATGCGTCATTCATGTCGCGTGCTGGTATGATGACGCCCTCCACACCGTTATGAGATATTCATCAAATGGCGCCATGGCCTATAACCACTTGAAACTTCCACCCCCGGTCCCCTGGTTATGAATTAATTGTATGCACAAATCAATAAAATATGTATCACCTTACGAAACTGCTTTTTTTTTTCTTATTTTAATATAGTTTAATTATATTTGAATAGGGTAGTGGTGGATGGTTAACCTAGGATCATCTTCAAGAATCCTTAAATTTTGGGGCCCCCGAACGAGCATAAAAACGAGTCTCTAAAATCACATTTTTAATTATGTGTTAAATAATTTGATAACTTTACCAATTGAGTTGCATTTCAAAAGTTCAATACAGGCCAAAGCAAAAAAGAAAAAAAAAAGAATGAATAAAAAGTTACTAAATAGCCAATAGAAAACGCAAAAGAAAAATATTTTCTATATAAATTAAAACACTACTAATAGGAATTAAATTTATGACAAGTTATCAGTGGCGAAGCTTGAACACGAATGTCGGGGGGGGGGGGGGGGCTCAAAATATACTTAAAAAATCATAAACGAGGGAGCCGTGCTCATTTTTTTTGGTCGAAAACGGTAAATTTAGACCACGCATAAAAAAATTTGGACAAAAAACGACTAAATTTACACTGGTGCGCGAAAAACAGGGGGCCAGGACCACCCCTGACCCTCAATATCCTTCGCCACTGCAAGTGATTCCACAAGCTACCACTATATGAGATGTATATAAATTTTTGTTTAACTATTATGCGTCTCTTGGGAGAAAGGGCCTGGGTCTGCCGATCTCCTTGACCCCCTTCGAGCAGGTCATAAGTTAACCAAAAACATTTAAATTAACCGATGTATAGTTATCCTATACGGTAGTGGCATGAGATGACACACACACACACACACACACACACACATATATATCTAGGGTAAGGTTAATGTAAAAAACAATAGTTTTGTGAGAAAAGTAAGAATAGATCTAGGCCCTTATATCTAAGATCTAGCGGTTGAGATTAGTGGTTTCTAAAAACCGTATAGTTTCCTATTTACATGGTATAGTTTCCTATTTAGGTGGTTTGCTTTATTTTAAAGCATTCTCACACTTCTCACAAAACAATTGTTTTTTATTTGAACCCTCTTATATATATATATATATGTTTAAGTTTAAGAGAGAAGTCAAGTTATTGTGAGAAGTGTGAGAAGTCATTCTAACCAATCAAGTTTTTTTATTTTGTTTTTCCTTTTATTTAAATCCAAGGGTATAATGGTAAGATTATAATTTTTTATATTTGGTAAGTATTAGTTTTATTGAAAGTTTCAATTTAACTATTTTATTAGTTTATGTTAACATTATTTTCCATTAATACATATACAATGATAGAATATACTAGATAGATCAGGTTAGTTGTTTTTTAATTTAATTTTGATTATTTATTATTTTGATCAAAAAACGTACATACTCATCAAGACATTTTTATTCTACATTCATATGTATAATTTTTTTATCAAATATGTTTACATATTTCTACTACAGTTTCAAAGCCAAAAATTAATTCAGATTCTCAACATTAGTAGTTACTTTTTCATTTGCCAACTAAATGTTAAAATAAACTTATAAATTCTCAACATGCAAATTATGCATGCTTTTGAAGATTTTTTTAACTATGAACCTCTAATTAAAATCGTTTCCATGCTATTAAAATTCACATCCAAATTATACATGCTTTTGAAGAATTTTTTTATATAATTTTACGATTAAGGTACCAAGTAATAAATACGAATTTCATGGTGTTCGCGATTACAAGATTGACAAAGTAATAATTACTACAAACAATCAACATAAAAATATCCACCTACATTTAACAGAAAACAACCTACACATAAAACTATTCACACACTACCATTAAATAACATATCACTACACAACCAACATATACCTACACAATTTTTTAACATCCTACACAATTTATAATATACGAAGAGCCAAATTAACATATACCTACACATAATTTTAATAGCCTACAAGATATACCTACACAAACCTTTAATAGCCTATACAACTAAATATTTTTCTACATACTTTGTTTGTTAAATCCAAATTAGTTTTTTTTTAAACTGTGTAAGATTTTATAATATGTGTATAACTAGCGGTTGTGTAGGAATTTATTCAATTTGTGTAGGATAATATTCATATGTAATACGAACCCAAACATGTTTACGAATGTGTGTAGGATTAATATCAAATTATGTAGGCATATCAAATAACGAAGTTTTTATGAATACAAAATAATGAAAACGAATGTCTTTACAAAGAGTGAAGACAAAGTTGTTTTCTTATGTTTTTTCTTAAAAAAAACAATTTTAAGTAATAAAGTCAATCACCGTTAAAAAAAAAAAGGTAATAAAATCAATCAAATGATGAATTAAAATTAATGACAGCTTCCTTATTTAATTCTATAAAGATAATACAAAACTACACTTGAATCATTAAATATAATTAAAATGAAGACTTAAAATTTACAATATTACTATTTTAGTTAATAACCATAGATTGAAGATGATCAATGAATCATATTAATTTCTTGCATTTCTCGCATTAAAATCATTTCTCTCATGAACCATCCCATATATATATATATATATATATATATATATATATATGGTAAAGATCTTAAGAGAACACTTTGCAAATTGAGATTGAGAACCATTTTGGACCACTAAAACACCTTTAAAAAATATTAAAAAAAATCAAAAAAAAAAAATTTTAAAAAAGTAAAAAAACCAAAATTCTTATATTTCATTCCGGTTTCATTAAAAAAATGTCGTATTATACACATATATATAATTTTATTTAATTTCTAGTTACCCAATATACACATATGTACAGTATCATTTATCTTAAATTATACACATGTGTATAAAAAATCATGTAAATGTACATATATGTATATAATATACATATGTGTATATAATTTGGCTAAACCGAGTTTTTTTATTAACCGGGATGTTAAAATAAGAATTTTGGTTTTTTTACTTTTTTCATTTTTATGTTTTCTTTATTTTATGATTTTTTTTTTATTTTTTGAGTTTTTTGTGGTCCAAAATGGTTCTCATAGTTCTCAATTTCAAAAAAATTTTCTCATGATTCTGATTATATATATATATATATATATATATAAGGTTTGGATCAAATACAAATGAAATTAACGTGCTAAACGTGAGAATCAAGTAGAGTAATTATATATACAAATAGAGTAATTATGTAATTACTTTATGATGTAATTACATAATTACTCTACTTGTATATATAATTACTTTATTTGATTTTCTTGTTTAGGACGATAATTTCATTTGTACGTTAACATTCCCATATATATATAGAGAGAGCAAGATTATAATAAGAAATAGGTTTTTTCTAAGAAGTGTAGGAAGTGTGTTTTCACCATTAGATCTTATTAAACACACCGCACAATAAACACACTTTCCATATCCACCATCAGATCAACATATTTAACGCACCAGATTAATTCTTACACTTATTATACACACTCCATTTTTTATTTTAACCCCACTCTCTCTCTCTATATATGAGTATAATTATTATTGAAAGGTGGTGGAACTTCTATGTACCCAATTCCCCCTTGTTGATTGGGGAACGTTGAACGCTTAGGACATGATCAAGCATCCCAAAAGAAGTTCTAAATTGTTCAATTTTCTTGTTCAATTCCACCACTTTTACTTATGCTATTTTCTTACGCTATAGATAAAATCAACTAACTTATGCTATTTTCTCGGGTTACCTTTAAATAATTTTATTAAAGATGTTACTTTGTAACCAACCATATTATACTTTTATGCTATTTGTTGGGTTACCTTTAAATAATTTTTATTAAAGATATTAACTTTGTAACTAACCATATTATACTTTTATTCCCGTGTGTTTACTATATAATTAACACACTGAAATGAAATTTAAAATGAACAGAGATCAAATTCGGTATTTGAAATTCCCAATTGAGCTAGCTAAAACTATTTACTTGTTTTATAAACGTGCATATACTACATATTTAACAGTAAAGTAACCTACTCACGTATACTGCTATAAACCGTATATAAAGTTAACTAGCCGAACTAAGGACAACTCTTTTAAATTTGAGTCCCCCCTAGCTTGTCTCGGGTCGGTTACAACCTTATTTTAAATCCTCAACCTGTAAGACAAATAAGAGATGCTCTGATATCATACCACAACATCATATCCCTTAAATATGTGGAGAACAATAATTTAGCTATATTTCGAACCCTCTAAAACCGTGCCCCAACACCACGCCTCTAGAACTAACGAGAAAATATCTATATGAAATTTAAGAGCATATGGTACTGAATTTGAAAACAAAATATAGATTTATAGGTTTTTTTTAAATCACTTTAAAATCATGATTTGTGGATTTTTGAAAATCGTTATAACTTATAAAAAATTAAATAAATAAACTTCTATGATAAACAAACATTTTTTTTTGAATTCACTAGCTTTTCAAAAAAAGCCAACAAGTTTGTTTTTAAACTCAACCCCAAACACGTTATAACTCGACATATACCAATCTTTTTAATAAAATTAAAAAAATATATTAAATTATTTTAGTTTCATGAATCGTAAAAACAGCTATTTAACTTATCAAAACATTAAAATAATATGCTTTTATGATAAACAAACATTTTTTTATAAATTTGTTGGCTTTCGAAAAAGGCAACAACTATGTTTCAAACTCAATCCCAAACACGCCGTAATTAGTCCTACAAGAAATGAAATAAAACATCAACATCTATAAACAAAATAATATTGAGAAAAGATGCTATGTATCTTCATTTCGTGTTCCACAAGATGCCAACATCTATAAGATAACATCAACAATACCATAAAAATCAAAAAACAAACACCTTGTCTCATTCACAAAATCTCATCACAACCAATGGAACTATGGTTCATAACCTTCGCCACCCTCTGCCTAGCCGCCTTAATCAAACCCTTACTCTTCCACACAACTCACCGCAAGTTAAACCTCCCACCGGGACCATCACGTCTCATTTCCACTCTTTACTTACTAACCAACTCGCTTACAGAACTCGAACCCATTCTTAAAAAACTTAAATCCAAATACGGACCACTTGTCACTCTTTCCATTGGTACCCGCTCTTCAATATTCATAGCCGACCATTCTCTCACCCACCAAATCCTCATCCAGAATGGGGCCGTCTTTTCAGACCGCCCCAGGACATTTGCTGTCCTTAATATATCCTCAGCTGCCTATGGCCCTACATGGCGGCTTCTTAGGCGGAATCTAGCGTCCGAGGTTCTTCACCCTTCGAGGGTTAGATCATACTCATGGTCACGTAAGTGGGTCCTACACGTCTTGATTGATAGGTTGAATAAAGGCGGAAAAGATGGCAATGGAGTTAAAGTGATTGATTACTTTCACCATGCAATGTTTTGTTTATTAGTGTTTATGTGTTTTGGAGAGAGGCTTGATGAGAATCGAATAAACGAGATAGCTAATGTACAACGTAGGTGGTTGTTGTTAGTAACTTCAGGAAAGCTTAACATGCTAGGAATATTTCCTAGGTTCGGGAAGTTGTTGTTTATAAATAGATGGAAAGAGCTTTTGCAAATTCGTGAGGACCAGGAACACACATTTGTTCCGCTTATTAAATCAAGAATTGAGTCGATTGAATCCGGATTAAAAAATGATGGGGTTGTGGCTTATGTTGACACGCTGGTGAATCTACAGCTTCCGGAAGGAGAAGATGATAATGGAAATGGCGGAAAGCTGACGCATAAAGACATGGTGAGTATGTGTGGTGAGTTTCTTAATGCTGGTACGGATACCACTGTTACTGCATTACAATGGATCATGGCTAATCTGGTAAAGCATTCAGACATTCAAAGAAAACTTTATGAGGAAATTGTTGCGGTGGTGGGACCCCACCTCCACCACCTCAGAATGGTGTGGAGATGGAGGGCGAACCGGTTATAAATGAAGAGGATGTGCAGAAAATGCCTTACCTGAAAGCGGTGGTTTTAGAGGGGCTGAGGAGACACCCTCCAGGGCATTTTGTGTTTCCCCATAGAGTCATGAAGGATGTGGAGGTGCAAGGGTACACGATCCCAGAGGGTGCCACCGTCAATTTTATGGTGGCTGAGATGGGTTTGGACCCGAAGGTCTAGGATGAACCTATGGAGTTTAAACCAGGGCGGTTTTTGGTGGATGATGGCCAGTTTGATATAACTGGAAGTAAAGGGATAAAGATGATGCCTTTTGGTGCTGGAAGAAGAATATGTCCTGGTTCAGATTTGGCTCTGCTTCATTTGGAATACTTTGTTGCTAACTTGATTTGGTATTTCGATTGGACTGCTCCTAATGGTTATCAAGTTGATTTTTCTGAAAAGTTTGAGTTCACTGTCGTTATGAAGAACCCTCTATGTGCACAAGTTTCCCCAAGAGTTGAAAGATAAATCATTTAAGTTAATATATGCATGTGTATCTACTAGTAGCGTTGCCGCGGGGCGCAATGGAAATTCGGTGAATCGCTGTTCAGTTGATTGGAATTTCATTTATGTTTATTTAATAACGGGTAAACATGAGCACGTGTCCTTCATTCATTTATATTCATAAACATTCACTTTTTTTAATTCTGTTTATTTCTGTTCGTTTACAATAACAAATAATATGCCACCGTAAACCTAAATAATTTGCTAGAGTTAGCATTAATGTAATATAAAATATTAAAATTCCGTTGACATAAATTCAAACAAATATGTTTAAGGCTACATATAAACATCTTAATAATCGGCAATGTCATATGGGGAAAACATATTCATATATTTAGAACTCCGCAATTGTGAGTCACGTAATAGAAAACTCAAAGAAAAGTATGAGGAAACTATTAAATTATCACAAGTGGATCAAGAATCACAACCAAATAAAAACAACAAGTATGCTTAACTCAAGCGACTCTTGGGTTTGATTTATTCGACTCATTAAAAACAAAACATAATACAATAAAAATAGAAAAAGATCCAAGGTTATATATAGCCATCAAATGTACTAACCTGTTACAAATCAAATACTAAATTTGAATTATACTCAAAATATAACAATTTGAATTCAAATAATAAACACATTATTGTAAGTAGTAGTCTCCCCACCGCGCACGAGACTCATTCATACCACCCTTATTTTTTAGTCAATGTTGCACAAGTTTAATTGAAACCTATTTCTCAGACAATTATACCTGATTTGAACTCAATCAAAATTTATGCCATATATTTACATTATGCATAGGGAGATCAAACAATTAACACCAAATAGAAAAAATTATATAAAATTCAGTTATGGTATAATATGATGGATGTTCAAATTCATCTTCAGACAGAAATATAAAACCGGATTTTTCTAGTAAAGATATCTTTTCTTGGTTGATTACTAATGGTATAAAATTCAATTATAGTATAATATGATTGACATTCCAAACTAAAAGAGTGTATGTATGAAAAACAATGAATAATTTATGTAGTTCATATCCATCTCCATTAAAGTATATTGTATAGATTATGGTTATAATTTGCATACCATAACATATCATTATAAAAGAAGACCACTGCACGGTGATTTACCTAATAACACCAAATTGATTAAAAGGCACACTTCTAATGCTAAGGGTAATGGGGCGCCAAGTCGCCAACAGGGGGCACGAGGGATGTGGCAGCGGGCGGTGATCACGAACACCACTACCACCTATCCACGATTAGGGGCGCGAAGCCTTGGGGCGAGCCGGACCGCGGGGCTAAAAATTGCCACTGGACATTGGGTTGCTCAAAAGGAGCGTTGGGCTTGAGTTAAAAAAAAAGTTTTTTTTTATTTTTAATTACAAACCCTACCACTACCGCTATAAATAACAACCCCATTTTATAAAAATAACACACCAACCTCTCTACTATTATTTACAAAACCTCTCTTAATCTTTCAAATTTATAACCATGTCGAGTTCGGATTCGGGTCCGGGTAATTTCAACATCAACGACCCTCAGTTGCATTTTAAATTTATGTTTTTACTTTCCTTTTTATTTATGTTTTAATGAAATGTTTTAATTTAGTATTTTTGTGTTTAACGAAATTTTTTTTTTTTTTTAAAAATCAATCAAGCCTCGTATCACCTGGATACTACACCCTCTGGGGCTTTATCATGTGCCACGTCAGCGCCTACGTTTCGGATTTGTATTGGATCACTTGGGGTGGGATTAAGCCCCATTACCCATAGCCTAATATAATCTAATCCAAGATGCATGAAACACAAGCTAGCAAAGATCTAATCATATATGGTATTAGTTTAGTCAATAAATTAAACTACAAAATAACTTAAATAATTTTTGTCAAATCTTTTATGGGAGTGGATCCGTGCTGCCTTCATTAGTTTACTAAGGACGTAAAGGCTTCTGCCTCGCTGCTTAGATCCTGGATTCTTTTGCTAATTCTCTGACAAATCAAATATTATGGTTATAAATTATAGCAAAACTTGAGTAAAGCAATAGTTTTGGTCAGCCTTTCTTTCGTGATTAAGGAATAGTTTTAACATTAACGGTTCTATAAACCTACATGAACCATGTATAATCATATAAGAAACCTACACAATACATTCATTTTTAACTCTGCTCAGCTGGTATGCTAATTTCTATACATAAAAGTTTATGTTATAGCATACTCACTATATATTGACAATATATGTCTCTTCCTTCATTCATGCATATGACATTTTTTACTATATATCATTTTAAGTTTTCTTTTGACTTCTGGATACTTATTTTTACTTGCAACCATTAAAGGGTACCATATTATAACTCAGACTATTTATTTACCATATTAATAACAATAATTTATTTGTCAGACAATTCTGTGTATTAATTAAATAGTAAAAAAGCTTTGATTTACATACAGTCATACATATAGAAAAATATTTACTATTAGTTACTTTCATATGTTAACATTAGTTTGTGACCAAGAGTTTATTATTAAGTATAAAAAATGTAGGGGTATGGTACTAAACCCGGTTTTACGACCCTAAATTTATTATGTTTGGCTTATTTTATTATATGGACTAATACAATGTTATTGGGCTGAGGGGGTTTTGTGGAGGTAACCCTAACTGGGCTAGGCCCATTAGGGTACCATGATGGTGGCCATGAGGCTCCCTATATAAGGAGGTCTCCATCTCCTTATTAGAGGTTGGTCATTCTCAATAAGAGCCACCACCATATTTTTGTGTCTGTGAACAAGAGATCCTGGAGATTTCTTAGCGGTCACCTCCACACCCCCAAAAAGTCATTGCAGATCCCAACCAGCCGGAGAAGAAGATCAAGACGTGGTTCATTCATCTCGAAATCCGTGGAAACATCGTCATGGATCAGGTCAGATTCATCTCGTGCTTCGACATTGGCGCCATCCGTGGGACGGCAATGAACCACGCTTCGCTTCTCGTCTCGGCCCTCCGATCTGTTCATCAATATCTCGGGTCTACGGTTTCTTCTTTCAGATATGTTCTATGGAAATCCAAAAATCCGTAGATCTAAAAAATACTTCCAGATCTGGAAATACACAGGAAGAAATACCACCGAACTTTTGGGGAAAACCCTTAGATCTGTGTTTTTTCTAAGTGAAATATACCAAATCTAGTTATGATTTTTTCAGATCTGGGTTCGTTTGAGCAACAGTCACACTTTATATTCATAGATCTATAAATCCTATTAGATCTGTTGGTTTTACATAAAACCTACCTGATGTGGATATTCAAAATCTCTAGATCGTGCGCGCCACCGCGGATCAAAATCGCTCCCTGTGGATCAACTTCGGATTCCGCATGCGCGCTCCCGGCGATCACTCTACGCCACAGCGGGTCGCATGCGCGCTCCCGGCGATCACTCTACGCCACAGCGGGTCGCATGCGCGCTCCCGGCGATCACTACACACCACAGCGGGCCGCATGCGCGCTCCCGGCGATCACTCTACGCCACAGCGGGCCGCATGCGCGCTCCCGGCGCGCGCCCCCGGCGATCACTCTACGCCACAGCGAATTGCATGCGCGCCCCCGGCGATCACTCTACGTCACAGCGGGTCGCATGCGCGCTCCCGGCGATCACTCTACGCCACAACGGGTCGCATGCGCGCTCCCGGCGATTACTCTACGCCACAGCGGATCGCATGCGCGCTCCCGGCGATTACTCTACGCCACAGCTCACGCATATCACATGCTCATGAAGACAGCCAAAACCTATGCTCGTGGCGCATATCACATGCTCACGCATCACGCATGCTCACGCGTATCACGTATGCTCACGCATACCACGTATGCTCACGCATCACGTATGCTCACGCATATCACATGCTCACGCATCACATATGTTATTGGGCTTCACGTATGCTCATGCATATTAGATGCTCACGCATCATGCACGCTCACGCACCACATCTGCGCGTGAGAATAAAGGAGACATTGCGCAGGCCGCGCGTAAGCGACATAACAAATGAACAGTCTAATCCAAATCAGGATAAGAACAACCATGATTGTACTCACATGGCTACGCGCCATACTTAAAGGTTGGGAATCCTCATAATATCCCATATGGCTACGCGCCATACTTAAAGGTTGGGAATCCTCATAATATCCCATATGGCTACGCGCCATACTTAAAGGTTGGGAATCCTCATAATATCCCATATGGCTACGCGCCAAACTTAAAGGTTGGGAATCCTCATAAACCCATAGGCCACGCGCCAAGCTTAAAGGTTGGGCACACATCATAATTTGCCCGAGGATGGGAACCATGCAATACATCCACTTTTAGTTGACATGTTTTTGCAGGTTCGGCTACGAGCCGCACAAACACCTATGACATCATTATTATTATCTGGCCATTTGTGCCTCCATTATTATTTTGAAAACAGGCCGGGATATTCATCCTGCGCGGAGGAGGCCCTTGTGGGCCAGTCATTATCATCATTTTATAGCTCGTAAGTCGCCTCGCGCGCAAGCTTTTATTATTCTTATAGCTCGTAAGACCTCGCGCGCAAGCTTTTATTATTCTTATAGCTCGTAAGACGCCACGCGCGCAGGCTTCATTATTCTCATAGATCCGTAATTCGCCTCGCGCGCAGGCTTCATTACTTTTACAGCTCGTAAGTCGCCTCACGCGCGCAAGCTTTATTATTCATATAGCTCGTAAGACGCCTCGCGCGCAAGCTTTTATTATTCGTATAGCTCGTAAGACGCCTCGCGCGCAAGCTTTTATTATTCTTATAGCTCGTAAGACGCCACGCGCGCAGGCTTCATTATTCTCATAGATCCGTAAGTCGCCTCGCGCGCAGGCTTCATTATTTTTACAGCTCGTAAGTCGCCTCACGCGCGCAAGCTTTATTATTCATATAGCTCGTAAGACGCCTCGCGCGCAAGCTTTTATTATTCTTATAGCTCGTAAGACGCCTCGCGCGCAAGCTTTTATTATTCTTATAGCTCGTAAGACGCCACGCGCGCAGGCTTCATTATTCTCATAGATCCATAAGTCGCCTCGCGCGCAGGCTTCATTATTTTTACAGCTCGTAAGTCGCCTCACGCGCGCAAGCTTTATTATTCTCATAGCTCGTAAGTCGCCTCGCGCGCAAGCTTTTATTATTCTCATAGCTCATAAGTCGCCTCGCGCGCAAGCTTTATTATTCTCATAGCTCGTAAGTCGCCTCGCGCGCAGGCTTTTATTATTCGGCGTGCTATATCTTATTCATGCTAGTGTACCATCATTATCATAAAAACCACAACACGTCACCATCATGAAGAAAACCTCCCAAAACTCAAAGACAATAAAGATAAGGCCGAAGAAAAGGGAAAAAACCGCCTCACGCCCTAACACACCTCATAAAGTCCAGCGCTCCATCTAAACGCTTGCGCGCCCAGGAGCAATGCTGGACTTGGGGGGCTTGTAGGGGTATGGTACTAAACCCGGTTTTACGACCCTAAATTTATTATGTTTGGCTTATTATATTATATGGACTAATACAATGTTATTGGGCTGAGGGGGTTTTGTGGAGGTAACCCTAACTGGGCTAGGCCCATTAGGGTACCATGATGGTGGCCATGAGGCTCCCTATATAAGGAGGTCTCCACCTCCTTATTAGAGGTTGGTCATTCTCAATAAGAGCCACTACCATATTTTTGTGTCTGTGAACAAGAGATCCTGGAGATTTCTTAGCGGTCACCTCCACACCCCCAAAAAGTCATTGCAGATCCCAACCAGCCGGAGAAGAAGATCAAGACGTGGTTCGTTCATCTCGAAATCCGTGGAAACATCGTCATGGATCAGGTCAGATTCATCTCGTGCTTCGACAAAAAACATACATACCTAGTTACCAATAGTTTAAGCATTTTTAAATTTCCAATTACAAGCATAAGTAATTTGTAATATGGAATTTGATCTGGTCGAATTGTCATTTTAAGAAACCAAATTCCATTTGACTTTTCTAAGTCAAGATTTAATGAAAAGTTACAACTAAAATTAGGTGTTCAAATTTGTTATAAAAATGAGTTTATTATGTTTCTACATGCACAATAGTATAATACTATAATATAACATCCACAATGCTTACAAAAAATATGTAAATTTAAATAATGCTTACAAAGTCTGCCAATGAACTTCAATAAAACCAGTAACACATTCGGGTGCCTACAACAGAAACAAATAATGCAGATGAACGTAGGTGACTTTTCAAAGGGAATAAAAAATGAAAAGTAAATCAACTATGAAAAGACAAAATGTAATCTAAATGTATGTTAATCAAAGACCAACATCAAAAACAAATATATCATTCAAAATATCATGTTTAATTCAAAGTCAAAACACCCAACATCAAACCGATATGATGATTAATGAAACATAAGAATGATTTTGTCTCTTAGCATTTGCATTTACTAAAAAGAACAAATAGATACTCATGTTTTTTATGTTGTTTTTGTTTTGGTGAGCAAAAACAGTCACTGTTACACACAATCATAACTGAAAGTAAACCAAGTAACAAACTACTCCTAACAAAGCACAACAAACTTACAAAGTGAACTCACCATTGATACAACCGACAACTGAAGGCAAAAAAAAATTGTAAGTCAATGGTGATGCACCTGCCCTGTGTAGCAATAATAACCAAAAACAAAAACCTTCAAATTATAATTAAACATTTACGATCTTGAATATATAAAATGAACACAAAAACAAGCGCATACGAAATAATTAATTATCAAAACACTCACAATTATACACAATCGCAACAATTTTCCTCCCATTCAATGGCCTCAGCCGTATGGATACAAAAGTCTTCTCATATGATATAGAAAGCATCTAACCTTCCCTTTTAACACATTGAATTGAATCCACCACCACCACTGCAATGGGTCGTTTGATTCGAAGCTTCAAAACTGTGACTGGAGATGCAAGATAATCTGGTTAATCTACACATTTAATTAACGAAATAAGTAAATCCGGAACCTATTGTGTATTTATTTCAAATCGAGGAAGAGTCGAAACAAGCATCGGATGATAGTGGAAACCAATTCAATTTGAGATAGCAACATATAATTACCTATAAGCAATGCGTTGAGATGCTCCGGCATTGTTACGGCTAAACCCTTCAACGCGTTGAGATGCTCCGGCAATGTAAGTCCGGTGTAGTCTATGCGAGCAATTAATATACAAGCATCTGTCTTATGGAGAGAGAAAGTAGATTTTAATGTAATATAGATATAGATAGGGTAAAAAAATAAGAAAGCCATGTATGATTATGCATGTTTTGAAGTAGATTCCTATTGCAAATCCATTTGATTTTAAATATACCTCAAGGTCTTGTTATAACTTATAAGCCAAGCTTTATTTTGAAACACTAACGGGGTGTTTGGAATGCTTATTTTCACCAACTTATAACTTATAAACTTTTTGAAAATGAATAAGGTGTTTGGGATTGCTTTTGATGTGAGAGAAAAAGTTTCATAAGTTACACTTTTGTAACTTATTAACTTATTGAAAAGTTATAAGGAGGTAAAATAAGGAATCCCAAACACCCCCTAAGCCCACATCGACCCAAACTCAAGTATTATCATGTTCGAGTTTGGCTCGTGTTGCTTCAATGTAGGATTTTGTAAAGATCATTTTGTATAGAACCCAAGCCGGTTGAGTTAAGCCTGATTAGAGGTAACCTCTACAAGTCCCTGTAGCGCGGATCACTTAGATTTTTAAATAAAGAGCGGCTATCAAACACTCAACATAAATATATCTAACGAATAGACTAGTCACCTATCCTAAACTAGTAGTAGTAGATGACATTAGTAAGGCACGAATTAATTTGCAAGCTACAAGAAGAAAAATTAATTTTCAATATAGAACAGCTCAAGAACGTGGGCGTAGGCAGGTAAAGGAGAACGGGTTTGGACGAACCGTACAAAATTTTTTTACGGAGTTTTATATTCGTGTTTTTCGACATTGCATCATGTTAAAAGGTAGTCAATTCACTAGCAAAGTTGAGTTTGGTTTGATAACCTGAAATATTGTTTGTAGAGTATACTTGAAGATGGAGGGTTGGATATAAAAGTTGATGTAAAGTTAAGGGGCTAAAATGTGAAGTTGCTGGATGATGAGGGACTGGAAGTGCAATACATGAAACAGTGAAAACGTTTAAACGGGCTGAGCTGTGGAATATTGATTGCGGTTATTTTTCCTCTCAGAGTTGTTTCTTTTAATCACCGAAACTAGGGTTCGTCCATATAGGTCTCTGGATTATTAGGTGAATCTTGTTTATCCAAGTGCTCGATTGAGAGATTGTTTTGTAACTTTTTCTTTGTTCTTTGACTCATTGTAATCTCATCGCTTTGGTGAAGATTTAGTTTAGAAATTAATCATAGATTCGGATTGAATCTGTAAGTTGTCAAATTCATGTTCTTGAGTCTAATTATATCCAATACATGTTTGTGACACATCCATAAAAATTTCGACATCAAACCCGTAGAAACCTTTGCAGCGAACCCTTTGAAACCTTGGCAACGAACCTTAATCCACATTTCAATAAAAAATACTAACTTGTTAAGCACATAACATTAATATTTTTGCGTTATAATATGATTTTTGCTATGAGTGATTCGACCCGAACCGCTTCACCGGACCATACATAAAAACCCGACACTTAGTGAGAGTACAATCGATCATTTGTCTCTCAGAAATTTTAACCCGAAGGAAAAAAAATCCGGCCTACGCCAAGAACTTCCAATTTCCTACTTAAATGCAGCCCAAAAATTTGGTTTCTTTCCGATAAGAGAAACCGAATAACCGAAAGTCCGGAACCGAGTCTGACCAAAACCGAATGAGATCTTTTAATTATTTTATTTTTTGGTAACTTGATGATGGTAATAAACTCACACATTCTTCACAAATGAATTAATCAGAAGTAGTGAAAAAGCACGGATCTAAATCTGTATGGGTTAGATCGATGGTTCCACAGAATACGGGTAAAGCAGCAGAGAACGCAACGATACTAGTAGAGCTCAACAAGTCCGGAGATGGAAACCTACAAAACAAAACACTGTGAGCTCGTTACGGGAATGACAAGAGTGGAGGTCTTTCCGTAACTACCCTCCGGCGTGAGAATAAGTACAATTCTTAGAGAGAGAAGATACTTTAAAGTGATTGATATAATATGTGAAGTGTGAATGAATACATGGAAAGGGTATTTATAGCCGGTGTTTTAGGGAATATTATTGGTACAACTGTTCTCTTCTAGAATATGCTTTTTGTAACAACCTGGACACATGTCCGCACATGATAGGACGAGATAATTGGCTATGTGCACGGTTATAAAAACCTCGCCTGATTGGCTGTTATATCACTTGTTTTGAAGAAAAAATCTTTATGAAAATCTTCTAGAAGGAAGTTAGTTACACCTGATTTACTGACATCACTCTTATGTCATCTCGCACGTGGCGGGAACATCCTGCGGATGACGGATGACTTCTGAGGGAGTCTTAAATAACTCGCGGACAGTCTTAGGAGTTTCTCATTGATCTTCCTCTGACTTAAGTTATGCGGGTGATAGGCATGTTTCGCGGGTGACTTCTGAGGAAACCCTGGATGACCCGCGGCTGATCCTTTATGGGTAATTGAGTCTTTTCACTATCATACCTCAATAAATAGCAATTTTTCAGTTTTCATACTCTCACACGCTATAAATTGTTGTTGAAAACGATGTACAAATTTATTAAAAGAATGTCATCAAAAAATGCGTTTGAATAGTTCATTGTTAGTTTATTTTCGATTACACCTCATATTACTAATATTTATACAATTGATGTTAGTTCATCAAAAACTTGATAAATTGAAACCCTTAGTAAATAGACGTCTTACTCTTCTTATAACTTCTATATTTAGGAGTTGTTTGGTTTATTCAGATATAAATGAGTCAGATCTGAATGAATCTTTGTTTCATTCAGCGCCAACAATGGATGTTTGGTTCATTCAGATATGAATGAGTCTCCGTCTCATTCAGCAACAACAATGAGTTTGAATGATTCAGACCTAATTTTAACCATTCTGATGTTTTTTTTCTTTTAGAACCAAACAGTCTGAAGTAAACAAACAGATGATTACATCTGAATGGTTCCATTCAAATGTAAACAAACAACCAGAGGCTGATCTACCCTTACGGTAGGGGGGTCGGCCGTCTCCTGTGAAAAAAAAATATATCATTGTAGAGTTAAAATCCTGATCGACCCCTGTGAAATTTTGACACCGACCTCTATGGAATTTCAAAAACAACCCTATGAATGAAAGTTCGAGACCAAGTATAATTCCAGAAAGTTGGCTAGCTTGTTTTCCGGTCATGCTCAACAGCACAGGGGTTAAACGTTGATGAAGAAAGATGACCTAATAATTGTATATCATTATATTGAGCATTTTTACTTGTCGAGTAGAGGCCCAATAAAAAAGAATGGGTCCTTTGATCACACAGTCATGGTATCACACTCAGAAGTAAATAAATAAGAGTTCATTATAAAATTTAAACTCAAGAGGAAAAGCTTAAATTCATATTTAATAATAAAAATCTTAAAGAGTACTTTTAACCACTTAATTTCTACTAATTTTATTACATTAAACCACATTATATGCTACATCGTACATGAACGATCTAAACTGCGTCAATTTTTAGAATCTAACAAATTATGATCCCGTTCAATATTATGAATTACATAATCAAATGAGTGATGAAAATTTATGCGATAGTCATGTTCACGTGAAATACGACAGTTATATTTTAATTATACATTTAATGATGTCACGCACATTTTTTTTGGTTATATGATATTTTGTTTGATTATTTTTATATGACGCGGCCCTATTGAACTCAACTTAAACGGCCGAACCTAACCGAAAAAATATATACCGATTTGACCCGACCCGAAAAACCAAACTAGGCTAAATTAAAAACTTTTTATATAAACAAGTACCGGTCTAAAAAGTTTCCGACCCCTGTGAGAAAATTTTCTGGATTCGTCACTGCAAACAACCCCTGAGTTTGAATGATTCAAACCTAATTTTAACTATTCAGATGTTTTTCTGTTTGGAACCAAACATACTGAAGTCTGAATGAATTAGATGTTTACATCTGAAATGGTTCAATTCATATGTAAACAAACATCCCCTAGTCTAATAAATAGATATAATGAAAGACGTGTGTCAGCTTTATATACTACCTAAAATATGGTTTTTCCATTTTGTTCTGTTTCCTATAAACCCATTGGTTTTATAATTAAGAATTATTGAATTAACATTTAACACCAACCAAACTACATCTGGATAATGGGTAAGCGAGCAACAAGCTGCGCCGTTATCTCCTTTTGGATCGCAAAGCCTATTCTACTGAAATCTAAACTTCTATTTTTCGTCTCTATCGTATTACATAGAAATGATATTATAAAATTGTAAATAATATGATTGCATAATAAGTCATGTTCTTTAAATTTTAGTAAGATGTTTTTGAAAATATATAATATTTTATTTATTATAAATATTAAAAAAACATTTGTTTAACATGTGTATTACAGAAGTTTCTAATCTCGTTTGTAAGGGTGGGAGGGATACTCTCATTTGAACTTAAATGAACTCACATGACTAACCAATTAGCAACATGTTCACGAACCTGGAAATGAACTTAAAAGAGAAACTTGGGCACGAGTGGGAAGGGGGGGGGGGGGGGGTACTTCATGAACCCATGCGAGTTTGGAAGGTCCAAGTTGAATACCCCGCCCAACCTAAGATAAAAAAAACTTATGCGTGTAGTTAATGCAAACGTAGAAAGCCATGCCACCTCGAAATGGACAGTTCTATATGGTAACTGGTTGAGGTAGGGGCTGTTTGGGATTCCTTATTTTATTTTTGCTCCTTATAGCTTATAACTTATGGGTTATAAGTTATAAGGTGTTTGAGAAAGTTGGGTTTTGTGAGTGTATAAGGTATAAGTTACAACATTGTAACTTATACCTTATGCCTTAAATAAGGTATAAAGAGGTAAAATAAGGAATCCCAAACACCCTCGTAGTCATGTAGTAGAATAGTAGTGTGTTAAGTCATGCATATAAGTCATTTTCTTTTGGTATTTACTCACATACTTTGTTGCTTGTTTATTAGTAGCATTCTGTATGACTGTATCCAGTATTCCTATATGATATAGATGGAAAAAATAAAGAAAATAACTAAAACACTACTACAGTCTACATTATCATTATCATAATCCAGTTTCGTTAATAATGCATACATAAATGTTTGAAGATTTTACCAAAACCTATTTCTCTATAATTATTGTATTGTTTCAAATACACAACAAAAACATAATTATTGTATTGCCGGGACTCAAGTATCGTCATGACTGGGTTAGAGATGTTTTATGGGATGTGCTTAATTAGGCTTGCCGGGATCTCAGCCAAGAAAGAGGCACCTGTTAACTTTTTGACTGATCCGCGAGAGGGAAGATCTACCCTGCGTCATGCGGACGTTTTTGTGTTTGGCTGGGCAGGGGGTAAGCATGCATGTGTTGACCTCACTGGGGTGTCCCCGTTGGTGGGGCTGAGAGACAGCGGCTTCGTACCGGGACAGGCGGTTTTGAGAGCGGAATCTAGGAAGGTTGCTAAGCATGAGGCAGCGTGTTTGGAGAATCAGCACGTGTTCATTCTGTTTGCCTTCGACACAATTGGATCCCTAGCTCCCGATGCAGTTCGCTTCTTGGAGCGGGTGCAGAAGAGCCCGAGGAACCAAGGATTTATATTCATTAGAATAGGCTTTGCGATTCAAAAGGAATATCGACGCAACTTGTTGCTTGCTTACTCATTATCCAGATGTAGCTCGGTTTGTGTTATATATAAAATATTATTTTTGTGAAAAAAAAATAATATATTTATATCTCAATTTGGTTTATAATTACATACTATAGATAATTATCGGTTTGTCGGTGCCACAAACATTGAAAGCTACTTGTCAGTTTTATTGTTATGGTCCAATGGGCAATGGGTGTTCCTTTATTTCAATAAACTTTGGGCAACTATGCTCGAAACCTTGCTACATCTATATCTAACTTTTTTCTTAAGTTTTCTCTCTATATTATATTTGTTTGAAAACATTTTTATTAAGTTTTCTCTCTATATTAATTTTGATATGACGTTTGCACTTTGTCATTGCAAGATTCGAAAAAAAGGAAGAAGTAATAAAAGTACGAGTAAAGTGTCATTTTCGTAATTATGGTTTGTCAAATAATGCGAATTTAATCCAAAAAGTTTATATTTTGCATATAGACTCTCCATGTTTCTTAGTTCTTGCCAATTACATCCAAATCACCAACTCCGTTAAATTTGATCGTTAAGTCAGGGATAGATATGTCTTTTCACTCTTTCTTTATTTTAATACTTATTTTAGTGAACTGCGGTTTTCGTCCTTGTGGGTTGTCCAAATCTGCGGTTTAGTCCAATAGTTTCAAGTTTGCAATTTCCGTACTTGTAGTTTCATTTCACTTGCAATTAAATCCGAATTTATTAACCTCGTTAATTTTGGTCGTTAACTCATTTGTGTGCCCCTCACGTGACGACCAGTTTTGTCATTTCTCTCCCTAAATAAACTTCATTCCTAATTCGCAAGCCCCCTTACGTGAGGGGCTGGGGTGTATTTGGAGGAAAAGTAAAAAAAACATGAAACAAAACTGCCCCTCAGATGTGTTTACGACCAGACTAAACGATATTAAGGATTTCAGGTTTAATTACAAGTGAAATGAAACCATAAGAAAGAAAAATGCAAATTTGAAACTACTGGACTAAGGTGCTGTTTGTTTTTCAGAGGTAAAATGTCAGAAGACTGCGAAACCACATCTGCCAACATCTGTAGCAGAAGAGGTGGACCAAAACTCTGCAGTCTGCAACAAGAAGACTGTTTGTTTTTTAACATCTGCAGACTGCTAAAATAAGCTGAAATTTAAATAATTAAAGAAAAATAAGTAGTATAAACGATGATGGTTCGGGTGAAATATATGACTCAAAAATCTTCAAATACCATCATCTATAAATATCAAAAGAAACTAAAACTTGAAATTCATCAATGATTTAATAATCACTATAAAGAGGCTCAGACCTATCGAAACATTGGTGCAAAAGGTTCAAAGTGCCATGGCTGCAAGGGTACCTGCCATCCTGCATTTTTGCCACGCCAGGCACATATCCTGAGCTGATGTTAACTCGAACAACATTAGATATCACAGCCACAAACCTGATTTCATATTTCAAACAACCATCCAAAAAACCCAAATCAAATGTCAATCGACATCGACAGAGGCGGCAACCGGCGTCAGAAACCGTGGATTTAAAAGCCATCACTTCCCCACACCGGAGTACAGCCACCACACCGAATCCGGTAACAATCAGAGGTCATAAACCCTAGATTTAACAACCGTAATTTCCCAACATCGGAGAGCTGCCACCACCACACGATCGCTGCCTAGGGTTCGTAAATCAAACCCGGTAACAATCGGCGATGATGGCGGCAATCGATAGAAAAACACAGCCATAAACAAAGATTATGGTGACAACAAATGAAAAGAATAAAATGAAGAGTGAAGAATTGCTGGTGGAGTCATCAGTAGCAACTTGGCTCATCACTTCTGGGAGAAGAGGTTAAAGAAGTAATAATACCAACACTTCTGGGAGAAGAGGGCGCGCAGACGTTTTTTAATGAAACGTCTTCGAAAAAACAAACACACTGCAGAGCCCAACGTCTGCGCGCCCTCTTCTCAGTGCAGACAAAAGAGGTGGAGAAGTCCTTCTTGTGACATCTGCCCGATCCGACCCGACCCAGGTACCCGTTTCTCTGACCCGATCTCTTTCTTTTATTATTTAATATTTATACTTATATTTTATTTTTAATAATAATAATATATATTTCCTTCCCGCCTCTTTCTCTCTCTTTCTTTCCGCCGTCCCCTCCCTCTTCCTTCTCTCTTTCCGCCTTCTTTTCCCTCTTGTCGCCGTCCCGCCCTTACGCCTTGTTTCCCTCTTTCTTCTAACTCTTTGCTTGTCCTTTGGTTCTTCCCGCCTAAGGATGTCTGCAGCTCCACGCGCCAGACTCCTTACATGGAAGCCTGCGTGAAGACATCTTGTTCCTGCGATGCGTGAAGAGAACTCTTCTCGCAGCGCGCTAAGAATGCATGTTCTTCCCGCAATGCGCTAAGAATGCATGTTCTTCCCGCAATGCGCTAAGAATGTATGTTCTTCCCGCGATGCGCTTAGAATTCTAGTTCTTCACGCAGCACGCTAAGGATTTGTGATTCTTCCCGCAGTGCGCTAAGGATTGTTGTGCCAGCCTTCGCGCTCGCGCACTCAGCCTTCCCGCGCTTAACCCTTGTATCTTCTGTTTATTCTAGCCGTTTGCTTTTGTAAATGTCTTTTCTTCTGAGCTGTTGACCTAACCTATCTAATGTCTGAATAGTTACTTTCGGCGCAGCATGCGTACCAACCCCATTGGTTGGTAGAAAAAGTGACTGACATTATCTTTTGAGATCTGCTTTTTCCATGCTTGACCAGTAACTTTATCTGTCCTCTCCCATGCCTTTTTCTGAATCCTGTCAGCCTTTTTCTCTTTTTCCCTATCTTTTGATATCTTTACTTTTCAGAACTTTTTACTGTTGATATCTTTTCTTTTACTTTTGGAGATCTTTTCTAGGGTTTGTGTCCCCTAGGGTTTGCCTATATATAGTACTATTTTCTTAACACTTCACACACTACACTTATTCTCTTCCTCCCTTTTTGCTCTCTGCCGTTGTTCTTCAGCCGCCTCCCTCCTCTCTTGCCTCCGTCTTCCTCCCTGTTCTGCCCTGCTTTTCCGGTAATATATATATATAATAATTTACTTATTAATTATGCTAACTTATAATCAAGACTTAAAACCGATCGTTAAAACAATAATCTTATTTATAGGTTAACTTGTGCTTGTTTAAAGTTGGTTCTTGCTTTATCTTACACCGCATCGTTTATCAAGTGAGTAATCTCGTACCTAATCCCTTTTTGCTTTTAATGTTTTGGGATGTTCATGTGTTCATACAAACTTAGAGTCTTAAACTGTTTATGAACTTTAGTCGCGCAGTATCCCATGTGTTGAGGACGTAGACTTGGCTGTTTATTTGTATGTGTGGATCATTAACCGTCTTGTCGGTCTATTCCGCAGTTTTCATGGTACCATTAGATGAACACGGGAGAACTATCGTTTATGATTTTCTCTTTTGTTACACTTGCACAGTTAGTCTTGTTTGTGAGCTCAATTGTGAGCACTGACAGTCTTGTCTCTTAGAGTTGGTCCCGATCAGATTACACCCTTGTTGAAAACCAGACATACACATGTTGCGCGCAGATTTATGGTTATCTATGTATTGTATTAAGCTTGATTTCTCACCAACACGCAAGTGTTTGACGTTTATTTTAACACATGTTCAGGTTTGCAGTAGCTGTTTTGGAGCTTGTGGACACATAGGAAGTTTTCTTTATTTTGGACCTAGATTAAAATGTATCAAGACAAGTTATTGCTGTTTTATTATTATGATTTATAATATATTGATTTATGATGATTTATATTATTTGTGTTTACCCTGCGCGTGCGCGAATGAATGTATTTATTAAATATTGACACCCAATAGTGTCACGAGTAATGAAACAATATGTGGCGCCCCGATGTATAATCCGCCTTTGGTCGGGGTGTTACACTTCTGAGGAAAAACAAACAGCACCTAAAACTACGGATTTGGACAAACTAGATGGACGAAAACCACAGTTCACTAAAATAAGTATTATAATAAAGAAATGGTGAAAATACATGTCTACCCCTGATTTAACGATTAAATTTAACGAGGTTAGTCATTTGGATGTAATTGGTAAGAACAGAGAAACGTGAAGGGTCCATATGCAAAAAATAAACTTTTTGGACTAAATTCGCATTATTTATCAAACCATAATGACGAAAATAACACTTTATTCTAAAAGTATAGATCATGATAGTAAAAGGCCGGGACGTGAGGTCGTTAAAAAGTTATAATATAGTAGGTAGGGGCAATTGCTTGTGTTTGTCCTTATAAACTTTATTAATAGCATATTTATCTTATCTTATTTTTTATTTTTTTTCTTAATGACTAGAATAAAACACGGTTACTCGAGATAACTCAATGTTAAAAGACAACCTCACACATTCATGATTGCAAACGGTGGCAGGCAGATTAAGCTCATCATCTTATGTTTCATGGAGAACCCGTCGCCTAAAGGGCTACTGCGGTAAAACCCGGTTGGTTGCAGATTCGAACTTGAAACCTTACGACTTTCATTCAAAATCTTCACTTCCCCTTAATGCTGGTTGATCTATAGGTCACTGGCAATTGCAAACACAAACGAGAAGGATGAAAGCGAGTTTGTACCATGCTAATTCATCATCTTCAAATAAGCCCTTTTTGTGGGTTATATTCTCAACGGATAACTAATTCTAAGAATGAAATCATTGTATAATTCGGAAAAACCAATCAAAAGTCCAGTGCAATAAAATATTAAAAAAATATTTTTCATATTTATAATATTAAACATAAGAAATATTAAATCCTTAATCAAAATTGCATATATCCTTTTTATGAAAATAAAAAATCAAATTTATCTTTGATTTATTTTATTGAAAATAAATTCAAGATTTTAATGGCGAAGCCGCTCAAGACTTTGAGTTGTTTGTTTGCAAAAGAAAATTAAAAAGAAAAACTTGTTAATTATTTCGTGTTTGAATTCTCTTTGCATTAATCATTTATACATCATGTCCTAACAACTTGACGTTACTTTTTATTTAAGTTTGAAAACTTCACTATATATATTTTTTGCTATTATTTTTATTACTTTATATAATACTTTAATATATCTATCTAACTGGGAGAGGATCATGAGAGAACTCTATTTTATGGAGAGAACTGGAGAACTAATAATGAAGTATTTTTAATTTAATTAAAAAAATATTTTTAAATTTTTTTTTCTTTCATACTTCTTATATGTTGTTATTCTTCACTACAAAAAAATATAAAAATAAAAAAAATTAACGAGTAATGCATATATGCAATACACCGACTTTTTTTATAATGCATATGTGCAATAGTGTGCATTTTGATATTTGAAATAGTGTTGAATAACATTATTTAGTTGTTTGTATTGTATATTTGCAACAGTGTTATATTATAAACAAAAATTAAAAAAAATCGATATAGTGCATATGTGCATTAGTGTTGTATTGCATATGCGATAATGTGTTTTGCATACAATTATTAGTGTCATATTTGCATATATTCAATAGTGTGTATTGGATAATGCAATTGTGTTGTATTATATGCAATAAAACACTATTGTATATATGAAATAGGCATCAGTGCACATATGCACTACAGTACTACACCGACAAGGTGGTTTGTTTTTTATATTTTTTTTAGTATCAATCATCTTATTAGAAGGAAGAAAGAAAAAAAAATCATAAAATATTTTTTTAAAAATAGTTAAAAATAATTCTTTAGTAGTTCTCTAGTTCTCTCTTTAAAACGAGTTCTCTCTAGATCCCACCCCCTATCTAACTATCTATATAATTTCCTACCATAAAATCCTACGTGTCGCTCTCAAGTTGTCCCCCACATTCTCTAGAGCCACCAGATTGCTTGATTTTTAATTGGAGGCTTCTCATGCATTTGATCCAAAATTGCGGGTATGGGTCTTACCAAACCCAGATAGTCTTTAAATGGATTATAATATCTCATTTATTTGTGAAATAACCCCTTAATCATCAAAGAATAATTTCTACGGGTTATGGGTCTTACCAAACCCTAATAGCTCTCAAATGGGTTATAAGATCTTATTTATTGGTAAATATTTTCATCCTTAAACCCTAATTTAATTTATCTTCTTTGCATGTTCTCTATTGCTGGTCTATTATCTACATCGTCGGTTAACTTCCGATACTACCCGACATCGTCAACTACATCAACGTCCTCTTTTGCATTAGACAAATATCTGTGTTCATGTTTGTTCATTTAAAAAAATCAACATGTTCGTGCTCGTGTATTTTTATTCATTAAAAATCTAAAAAACCTACACATCTCAATTGAAAATACCCAAACGCAAAAAAAAATATAATAACAAACTAATATATATATATATATATATATATATATATATATATATGTATTAAATTAAAACAAACAACGTTAAAAAATAAAATAAATCATCATAAAATTACAAAACGATTAAAACAAACACTTAAATAAACTCCCGTAACACGGGAGGATCAAACTAGTATTGTATATATGTATATCTGACCGACTATTTGTTTAATTATTACGTTAACCAAATTTTTTCAATATAATTACTATAATTTTTTATAAAAGATAAATATTAAAAAATACAATCTCATGAATTACACTTTCACCTAATTCATGAAAATTTGATGTCCGAATTATTCCACGTTGATAATGCGTTTATGGTTGTTTTCGACACGATATTGACAGTAACCTTTATTCCACAATGTTAATGCGTTAATGTATGTCTTTAACATGACATTGACAGTGACTATCTACCTTATGGACAATATCATGAAGTGTCAAATATATACTCCAACAATGTTACACATTTTCACCATCAGCAATGGAGATTTGGTTCATGCTCACAATTGTCTCCCTTTGCATCGCCGCGCTACTCTTCCGCTGGAGTGGCCGCAACAACCTACCACCAGGACCGTCACGTCTCTCATCCGCCCTCATGTTACTAACCAACTCCCTTTCAGAACTCGAACCCATCCTTAAAAAACTTAAATCCAAATACGGACCACTTATCACTCTTTCCATGGGTACCCGCTCTTCTATATTCGTCGCCACCCATTCGCTCGCCCACCAAATCCTCATCCAAAATGGGGCGGTCTTCTCTGATCGCCCTAGAACATTTTTTGTCCGCAATATCTCTTCAGCTGCCTATGGCCCCACATGGCGCCTCCTACGCCGAAAACTTGCATCCGAGGTTCCTCACCCTTCGAGTGTTAAATCCTACTCGTGGGCACGTAAGTCGGTCCTACACATCTTGATTAATCGGTTGAACAACTCTAATGATGCTAAAGGAGTTAAAGTGATTGATCACTTTAACCATGCAGTTTTCAGCTTGTTGGTGTGTATGTGTTTTGGAGAGATGATTGACGAGCATCATGTTAATGAGATTGCTAGCGTCCAACGTCGAGTATTGTTGTTACTTGGTTCAGGGCGGTTTCATATACTTAGTATATTTCCATTGGTGGGGAAATTGTTGTTAATGACTAGATGGAAAGAGCTTTTGCAAATTCGTGAGGATCAAGAACGAACGCTGATTCCTCTAATCAAGGCTTGTATTGAATCGATAAAATTAGGGTTACATAAAGAGGTAATTGTGACGTATGTTGACACGCTGGTGAATCTACAGCTTCCGGAAGAAGATGATAATAATGGAAATGGTGGAAAGCTGACATATGAAGAGATGGCTAGCATGTGTGGTGAGTTTCTTAAAGCCGGTGGGGAAACCACCTCTACCGCGTTACAATGGATCATGGCTAATTTGGTAAAGCATCCTCATATTCAGAGGAAGCTTTATGATGAGATAGTTGCGGTTGTGGGGCCACCACGTCCACCCCATGAAAATGGGGTGGAGGTGGGGGGAGGACTAGTAATAAACGAAGAGGATTTAAAGAAAATGAGATACCTGAAAGCGGTGGTTTTGGAGGGGTTGAGGAGACACCCGCCAGGGCATTTTGTGTTGCCCCATCGGGTATCGAAAGGGGTGGAAGTACAAGGGTACACGATCCCACAGGGTGCCACCATCAATTTCATGGTGGGTGAGATGGGTCTAGACGATAAGGTTTGGGATGAGCCAATGGAGTTCAAACCAGAGCGGTTCTTGGTGAATGATGGTGTGTTTGATGTAACTGGAGGCAAAGGGATAAAGATGATGCCTTTTGGTGCTGGAAGGAGGATATGTCCTGGTTCTGATTTGGCTTTGCTTCATTTGGAGTATTTTGTTGCCAATTTGATTTGGTATTTCAAATGGTCTGTTTCCGATGGTTGTCATGTTGATCTTTCTAATAAGTATGAGTTCACCGTTGTTATGAAGAATCCTCTAAGAGCACGAGTTTCTTCAAGAGCCGACAAGATAAACTATTTGATTTGATACATGTGATTATGCATGTGTATCTATAGATTTACATAGTACAAAAATAAGAAAGCCCCTTTGAATGTGCACTGTTTGAGGTAGTCCACTAGACCACAAACGCAAATATATTTGATTTTAGATATATTGTATGAATCCATTAATATAGAGAGACGATAATGATCAAATGTTGCTTAGATATGACATGAAACAGAAGCGATTAAAGCTAGACGGGTTTTAGCCAACAATTGGATAAGAGCACCTCCAATGCAGCCTGCCTGGCATCGTCTGGAAGTTACAAACCCAAACAAATAACACAAGTGTCGTTACCACCTTCTGTTATTACCTTTCTTGTTTCGTTCTCTTCACCGTTCTTTCCTTGATTTATTACTCTAAACCATGCTAACATGCATCTTTTGTCACCTCCAATATTATGGTTGGATTTTCTTTATGTTTGTTGTCAACCTAGATATCTTGATGTAACACATCATCATCGTTGCAAGATTCATTGGTAGAAACATTAAAAATTATTATCAACATAAACATACCTCTCGACTCTCGTCACGTAAGAATAAGGCATGGACATCTTCATGTTGACAATATGTCTGTAGCTACGACTAGTTCTACCATCATCTCTTTTGCTCACAACGATATGTCACTCAATATCATAGTAACCACCCTCATTATTTTTGTCGACCATAACATGTACTTCTTCAAATATTTTGTCGAGTTTCTTGGCCTTAGTAGAATGATACTCCAACCCACGCCATAAACATCAACCTCGCGATTATGTGGAGGTTGATTTTTACACATCGTGAACTCAGATACTAAAGAGCTTTGATATCACTTGACGCACAACAAAATGGCAAATGATTAGTTTAAACCGATATAGGAGAAATTGCATTGTAAGATCAAAAGTTCTTTTAAGCATTGCAAATGACCATTTACTTAATAGATACTCTAGTTGCATATACTATATATTCAGTTAAAAGTAACCAATAAATAACTAAATAAATAAATGATAAAGACAACAACCGGAATATTAATTTCGGGTTGATATTCTAAACTTTTGTTTTTTAAGTAATACAAAGGAAATTCAAATTAAACTCAATATTATTAATAAAAATGATATCGTTATTGTTTTTATTGTTTTGAGTTATTGAAATATCGTAATATGATGTGTTGTGTAATAATAAAATGTGGTTTACTCTTGTCATTTTGATTATGATTTTAAACTATTGTTGGCAAACCAATATTTTATTAAAAGTATTAGTGAAACATCAGATGGCATGCCCGGTAGTAAGGCGTCTAAATGATATTCAAAGGGTCTCAATGTAAGTCGTTAAAAAATATATAACCGAGCAACTATCTTTAGAGCATTCATAATAAAGGATTCTGGGTTTGCTTTTGAGAAAAAAAAATGATGATATGGAGGAGAGATAGTATAGAGAGATTTTTGTGGAAGAATGGATGAAGAATTTGTTTGTGAGGGGAGAGACGAGAGAGGAGAAAGATGATGTTTTGTGGGGTTAAAACCATCCGTAGTCAGCCATCGTTGTGGCGCTTTGGAGTGAAAACGCTCCCCCCCGGGCCTTTTTGGGTCAAGTGTTTCCCAAAAAACGCGGTCATGGCACGAATTCTGATAATTTTTTGAATGTTAACATGTTACCGTTTGATAAAAAAAATTATTTACTTTTTTTAATACAATTCCAACAATACATCCTATAAATAATACAATTCAACTTCATTTTTAAAACACTTTCTCCACTCATTCTCTACAACAATTATTCAAAATATATATTTCAATCATCAACCAATACGTTTCCGTTCGACAGTCAAATTCTCGGTTTTGCTTAATATGCCCGACAAGGAAACCTAAACAATCCCGACCCAAATAATCCACAACCGAACCCATCTACACCGATCCCTCAAATCCCGTATGCGTTCGACCCGCAAATGACCGCGTACATACAATATCTAGGTTCTGGATTCCCTAACACAAATATGATGTCCGGTTTCCAAAACCCAAACATGATAGCCTGTTCTGATTCCCAACCCGATGACGAGACGGTGCCGGAGACACAAACCGACCCGGAGCCACAACCTGTCCCGGAGACTCGTGGCGGTTCGTGCCAACATGGAGGCGGGCGTGGGAGAAAACACTCAAAGAAACCAGACGGCGAACATCGGACTAAAAAGACAACTATATTGTGGAAAACCGACGAGTATGAACAACTTGCACTGGTGTGGTGCTTGGTATCGGAAGATCCCAAATGTTGTAAGTTTTTAAAAAATATATGTTTTTTTTTTAATTTTTTAGAATAAACATTAAACTAGTAATATTTTTATTTTTTTAGCGAAATATCAAGAAATGAGCGCATTTTGGAACAAAAATAAAGATTTGTTCCATGAAATTGGCGGGGACTCGCGTAGGGAAAAAGATTCTGTAATGTCCAGATGGATCGATATAAACTCCAAATGCATGGTTTTCCATACGGTTCACTCTCGAATGGTTGAAACATGGGGT
Organism: Bidens hawaiensis; assembly: GCF_021521415.1. Lineage (NCBI taxonomy): Eukaryota > Viridiplantae > Streptophyta > Magnoliopsida > Asterales > Asteraceae > Bidens > Bidens hawaiensis. Next base: position 17,127 of record NW_027502661.1, on the reverse strand, counting down.
AGTGGTGTCTCTGACGCGGATATCACTGAAAGGGCGTTGGTAGAATTTCAACAGAGGTCGGGGAACTTCCATTACATGAACTGTTGGAAACGACTAAGGTTTCACCCTAAGTGGTGCCCCGTTAAGCTCGCCAACATTGGAAGTTTTAGGCCTACCAAAAGGTCTAAAACATAGTCTTCGGTTGATTCAGAAACGCCAAGGTCCGATGTTCTAAACTTCAACTTAAGTAATAATGAAGACGAGCATGCCCATGCAGATGTTTTCGAGATCCTTTGACCTTCGGGTAGAAGAAGCAAGGGAAAGGGGTCGCGTCGTAGGCGTCAAAGGGTACAAATGCCATATTGAAAAGTCATTTCAAAGAAATGAACATTCGACTCAAAGGTATACAAGACCAAAGAATAAACCAAAGAAATATAAAAGTGAATGGGCGCCACATGTCACAAAATGCCCAAGGGTAAGGCATTTTGACTACACCCTATTTTTTCAAAAAGAGAAAATTCCAGTTTTTGCCTCCATGGAAAATATCGTCGCGAGATGGAATAACCACTGAAAAAGAATTTGCGCATGTTGTGCCATTGTATTTATCGGGCGGGTTTTTTTGGCTCCTACCGTCAGTTAACTGTTGGATGGTAAGGGTATTTTAGTAATCTTCTTCTAATAATAATAATAATAATAATAATAATAATAATAATCATCGTAGCACCATATTAACAACATAATAAAAAGGAGTTCAAAGATTAATAATAATAATAATAATAATAATAATAATAATAATACTATTATCATATAACAATAACAGCAGCAGCTCATCATATTAATAGCAGATCATCATCATCAGCTCATCTTCATCATCATCAACCTCAAACATACTTGATCCTCAAACCCTAGATTTCATCCCTCAAACCCTCAAATCTTTCAAATTCCACCACCAATCACTTCAGTAATTCAACCACTGCACCCATAAATCATTCCGCTCAAAACCCCTAACCTCCGGCACCACGCCGCCGCCACGACAGCCACCGCCGCCATTGATTCCGACCATCTCGTTTTTCCGGTCATCTCGTTTTTTCGATCATCAGTGTCACGGCAACCACCGCCATCTCGTTTTTCCGGTCATCTCGTCAGCACAGCGGCCATATGCGGCCGATTTTCCGGCGAAATTCGTTGGCCAAAGAAGTATGTTTCTTGGCCATACGCAGCGGCCGATTTTATCTTCCCCAATACATTGTTACTTTTGTAACAATTCTCATCGGGATCTAGCCTTCAAAACTGTTAACAGTAACATCAAAAACTTCTAATCTTTCACTACAAGTTTCAATATTTATAACCTATGGATCAAACCGTTACCGAAATTTGATGGTGTATGGGTGGTGCAGATGATATATTGGTGATCATTAGTGATGTCAATTTTATGGAATTAAAACTTAGAAACCCTAATTATAATTGGAGAAGATGAAGTGATAAAAGTGATAATATATAGTCTATGTTGTATAGCTATACTAAACACTAACTTAGTTCAAGTGGTAGTTTTGGTGGGATGTTAAACTGGAGGTCTCGGGTTCGAATCCCGGCATTCACATGGTTTTGGCTGATTATTTTTAAAATGAATTAAAGGCTTAGGAGTAAAAACGTAATTTCAACATCTTTTAACAGGTCAATGCTTGGTCAACTGACATAAGGAGCCAAAAAACCCGCCCGAGAAATCCAATGGTACAACATGCGCAAATTCTTTTTCAGTGGTTATTTCATCTCGCGACGATATTTTCCAGGGAGGCAAATTGGAATTTTCTGTTTCAAAAAACTAAAACTTTAAATACGCGTCACATGACACCAAGAATGAGATATTTTTACTTGACATAGCCTAAGTGGCGTGTAGACACTAAAAAAACCATTTATTGATGATGGTCGGTTAGATTCCATTTTAGTCCTATTCAAATTAATGTGATTCTTGACGCAAAACGTAAGCGATAAAATGGCTAGACACCTTTCTAGCAAATTATAATGAGAAATTGCATTATAAGATCAAAAGTTATTTAAAGCATTGCAAATGACCATTTATTTATTGGATACTTTAGTAGGCATATACAATAAATTTGGTTAAAGTAGCCTATAAGTAACTAAACAAATAAATGAACAACTATCTTAAGGTTAGATTCCAATTTACTTGTCCTATTCGATTGTGATACTCTTCGATTATTGCATATCACAATCACATCATTTGGTATTAGTCTTTCATTAAAGTTACAAAAACATGGGTCAATGTCATGAGCTATTCATCTATATGATTTCTTGAAATTTGATCAACTCCGGCCCATTTAGTTTCGGCATTCTCCAAGCCCATATTTTATTTTGTCAAAACAAATATCATGCAACTATATAGTCTATGTGTTATGTGTTGGTTTAACTTAAAAGTGAAAACAACAGTATAGTACCGTCACAGTGTCACGTAGTTACTGAGGCTCTTATTAACTTTTTCATAATAAAGCACGTAATATTTTAACTAAAAACACGATTATTATTTATTATTTAACATATATTATATGATAATATGAGTGTATGAATATGATTGGTTGGAAAAAATTTTACGCCATTGACCAATCAGCATCCAAAGGCTTTTTCCATTTTCACGCCTATGCTTAAGGACTATGAAACGGTTTGACGAATAAAATGTGGGTGAGATGGCGGTGGCGCGACGCCATTACGCTATAGTCCAATAGTCAGATTTTAAAATTAGCAATTATAATAGTTCTTATCTTAGCTAAAAATAAGAGTTCGCGCAGAATATTTTATCGCTTTATTACATAAAAATAAAAAAAAAACCTTTAGTGATCCAAAGTCCAAACTAGCAACTATGCATATTATATTATATTTTCCCATCAAGGCTAGAAATGATAACGTTAAATAATAGTTTGAACATTTTTCAATATATGCATACGAAAGCAACTTTGTCTAAAACAATTATAAACACACAAACACTACGATCCAATCCACCATTCAACTTCAACTATGGAGACATGGTTCATAATAATCGTTACCCTTTGCATCACCACCCTTATCAAATCCATAATATCCAATCGAAGCAACAACAACAACAACAAGAAGCTACCACCCGGGCCACCGCTCCTTACCACCATCTTCCTACTACTAACCAACTCGCCCTTAAAGTTCGAACCTGTTCTCATAAACCTTAAGGCCAAATACGGACCAATCTTCTTTCATTCGGTTTTAAACCGAACATCTTTGTTAGTGACCATTCTCTAGCCCATGAAGTCCTAATTCAAAAGGGTGCAATATTCTCTGACAGACATAAGTCTCTTATCACGCGCACTATCTCCTCGTCATCATATGGTCCTACCTGGAGGACCCTTCGCAGGAATCTGGCATCTGAGATGATGCATCCTGCGCGCATTAAATCATTCTCGTGGGCACGCAAGTGGGTGCTTCGAATATTGATTGACCGGATTGGAGATAGTCAAGAGAGTGATGGGGTCAAGGTAGTTGACCATTTTGGGCACGCTATGTTTTGTTTGTTGGTGTTTATGTGCTTTGGAGAAAAGGTTGACGAGAGTAAAGTCAACGAGATCGCTAAAGTGCATCGTGATCTTTTGTTGAAAATTTCCTCAGGGCGTTTTAATGTGTTCACGATTTTTCCAAATTTGGGGAGAATATTGTTTAGAAATCTATGGAAAGAGTTGATGAAGTTTCGTAGTGACAGAGACGACGTTGTCATTCCACTTATTAAGTCTCGAATTGGATCTACGAGTTCTGAGAAAATTGTGGCGTATGGTGACACACTGGTGAATCTACAGCTTCCGGAAGAAGAAGGTAGTGGATGTGGTAGAGGGTTGACCGACAAAGAGATGGCGACCATATGTAGTGAGTTTCTTAATGCGGGTACTGACACCACATCTACTGCGTTGCAGTGGATCATGGCTAATCTGGTGAAGCACCCTGAAATTCAGAGCAAGTTATATGATGAGATCGTTTCGGTTGTGGGGCCACCCCCTCCGCTGCCACAAAAGGGGGTGGATCTAGATGAGAAATCGGTTATAAACGAAGAAGATTTGCAATACATGCCGTTCTTGAAAGCAGTGGTTTTGGAGGGTTTAAGGAGGCACCCACCTGGACATCTTGTGTTGCCCCATCGGGTTATGAAGGAGGTAGAAGTGCAAGGCTACACGATTCCAGAGGATGCTAGCATCAATTTCATGGTGAATGAGATGAGTTTGGACGTGAAGGTCTGGGATGAGCCCATGGAGTTTAAACCAGAGCGGTTCTTGGTGAATGATGGGGTGTTTGATGTAAGTGGAAGTAAAGGGATAAAGATGATGCCTTTTGGTGTCGGAAGGAGGATATGTCCTGGTTTAGATTTAGCTCTACTTCATTTGGAGTATTTTGTTGCCAATTTGGTTTGGTATTTTAAGTGGACTGTTCCCGATGACTATTATGTTGATCTTTCTGAGAAGCTTGAGTTTACCGTTGTTATGAAGAATCCTCTAAGAGCACAAGTTTCTTCTCGGGCTCAAGAACAAACCACCTAGTAAATATACACATATAGGCACGATAGCACGTCTACAATGTATGAATATATGAACACCTTTTAATACGTGTGGACATGGTGTTGTAAATGAAGGATTAAAGAGGGATGTTGGCTATCCTTTTTTGCTATATGTATCATTGGATACTTTTTAATGCAAAACTATATTAAAACTAATTAATCTCAACCTCATCATATGTATATTTGTTTGTGTAAAAGATATCAAATCATGTAATTTGTTCGCTTGATCTTTTTATCTTAACGATTAAACGAGTTTGTGGAAAGTAATGAAGTTGCAAATACTGTCTACAAGTGGTGGTTTATAAATCATCGTAATAAGTTGCTTATAGAATGTATTTCTTTTTTATTTTATATAAGTTAGGCACGCCGACTTTTATACAACCCGAACATTATCAATTTATTAAACTAAACAAATCAAAGAGAGTCTTTAACTATTTAAAATATTAAATACAAAACTATAAATCTATTAACAAAACTAGCAACATATCTTAACTAATATGAAGTTTAGTATCATGTTATTTTCATGTATCTCATTATGTTATTCGTTCTGATAGAATTTTGACACGTATATTATATTTTCTCATAGAATATTATTATATTTAGTTTTAATATTTTTTTATTAAAAAATTAACATGACATGACACTTTCTTCTTTTCCAAGTAATAGACCAATGGAGTTGTAAAATATATTAGTTAGACTGTTGAATAAGTGCTACAATTATCTTAATTAAAAATCGATTTAAATACTTCTAAAACGAAAACAAATATTACATTTTTAGTTTACTTTCACAAAAACAAAGGCCAGATACGAACCAATCTTTGTTCTTTCCTTCGGATTTGCACCTAGCATCTTTATCGATGACCGTTATTAGATCCACCAAATCCTCATTCAAAGGGTGCAGCCGTGCAGTCTTCTTCGACTGTCCTAAATACATCATCATTCATCACACATACAATAACCACTAAATACATCATCATTCATCACACATACAAGATCCACCAAATCCTCATTCAAAGGGTGCAGTCGTGCAGTCTTCTTCGACTGCCACCAAGATCTTTAATTTGGTGAAGCGTCCTCACATTCAAAAGAAACTCTATGATGTAATTGTTGCAGATGTGGGGCCGCCATCTCTGCCGCCCCAAAAAAGGGCGGAGGTGGCCTTAACTGGTTATAAGGTAGGCCCAGACAATAGTTTAAAAAACTTGTTCATAGTACTTTTCAAGTATTATTTTAAGTATATAATACTTGAAAAGTATTATATATTATGCATTATGAACTTTTCCATACTTAAAAACAGGATATGTGTGATTGTTGATATTAATTAAAAGGGATATATAGAAAATTTTGAAGGTTACTATTTTGATGTCGTGTCAGTAATATTACAGCATCTATGAGAATTGAAAATTTTCAACTTAACTTGTACTTGTTAGGATTTAAAATTTTAAACTCACAACCTTTTTTGTGTGAGAGAAACAACATACTACTAGACCAATGTCATAAATTATAGATGGACCGACTCTCATTTTATATGTTCTTTTAAATGGGCCAGTTGTCATTTTATACCTAAAAAACGGCTTTTATATTTGTGCATTGAAATGGATTTTCAACTTTAGTTTGAATAGGTTGTAAACCAACATGATCTTTGTTCCCTCTGTGCAATATGCTAGATTTTGGGGTAAATTAGGTCGGTTTTAATCTTATTCAGATATGGTCAAAAGAAGTCAAAATTGGTTCCGTCCAAAGCGGTTTGGCTTTGAAACATTTTTTAAAGAAATTTAATTTGGTTTGGTTTGATTTTAACTGGTTTAAATTTGTTTTCAACGCATATATCTCAAACCAACTTGTATTTTGTGAAGCTTTCACTATTAGACAATAAAAAGAATATAGAAGCTAATGTTGGGTTTGATTCGTAAATTCTTTTCAAATTATAATAATAGGTTACAGAAGAGTGAGATTCAATTCTGGCCGTCCGATAAGATTCACGATTGAATATTGGCCGTTCGATAAGGATGGATTAAAAAGCGGTTACTTTTCATCACATTTAACTGCCCCATTACACCTATTAACTACCCCCACCAACCCCACTACACCTATTTACATTGGTAACCACTCAATACTAGACAAATATTTATATAAAAGTTGAAGCTTTTTGTACGCATACATCAACCATTGCATAAAAAATGAAAGAAAACCGAAGTGATAAACATGTCCAAGTAATTTGCAATACATACGTAAGTTATTTTTGTCTTACCTTCATCATTTAATCATATTATTTGAAAGATGATTATGTTGTATTTTTAGTTGCAATGATAATGTACACTTTATATGTTTTCTTTTGTTACTTGTGGTCTTGCTTATTTTTAGACATGCTGTGAGAGTGTTGAAGTTGTATTATCCAGACCCTACAGTCCATACAAATCACTACTTTCTCGTGAGTTCAACGACGAGGTAGTTTGGATGAAGGTCTTCTATTCGACTTTTAATGTATTTATGTCATTGAGTTTATGAACTTCCAACAAACAAGTTATTTATGTTGTGTAGATCCGTCGTATAGAGAAGAAAAGAAAAAGAACCGGAGCCTTTCTAGAATGGAAATGAAATGACATTGTCAAAATCTTACGATTAACATATTCATACTATTGAATTATGTAGTCACATTCTCGTGTGGGAAAAAATACTAGTTTGAAGAGGTAACTGAAACATGAGGAAGTTGAGTTTAATTGATTACACAAGGACACCAAAATGCCATAAATAAATTGATTAGAAAAATAGATATTGACTAGCCTAATACGATGCCGTTACGGTGTTTCTAACGAAAGTTTAATATTAGATAAAAAATACATAAAAAGGATAAATTCAATTAATTACAATGTTATCTAATGATAATGATCAGAAAACACAAACTAATTTACTAAAAATAAAAATTTATTTGAACCGAAACAAAGGATTTGAGCAAAATCATGAACTACAAAGATAAAAATAGGTAGTTCGAATTCATTAAACTTATCCAATCAACTTTTCATTGATGAGTTGTTTTATCGAGATCTAATCCAAATCACGATGTCATGATTTTCTTGTTTTTAAATGGACCTCTTTAATCTATTTAGGTTCTTACTCTACTCCGAGTAAAGATCCGTCACAAGATTGACGGATCTATGCATAGATCATGATTCACGTGCTCATATAAATCCAAATTCACTCCTTTAAAATAAATGTGGACAAATACAACATTACAAGTGTATATAATAATACCCACGTTTCGATATAGTATCAAGGGCCTGATTTGGTAAATTAATTTTTAAGAGAGCGTGAACTATGAGTTTAAAATTTTATAATTCATGTGTGAATTATGTGAACTATTAATTTAATATAAGTAATCAACACTTAAATAATGGATTTTATCAAACACAATCAACCTTGCAAAATTAGATCATGGAGACATGGTTCATCATAGTCGTTTCCCTCTGCATCGCGGCGGTCATCAGATGGGTACTAGCCCGCTCGAGAGACGGCAAGAAGCTACCGTTACCCCCGGGGCCACCGTTCCTCTACTCCACCTCCCTACTACTAACCAACTCTCGTTTTATCGAATCCCTTCTCATAAAACTCAAGGCCAAATATGGACCGATCTTCACCCTTCGGTTCGAAAGAGTTGGAGAAATTGTTTAGAAACAGATCGAAAGAGTTGGAGAAATTGTTGAGAGATAGAGATGACGTCGTTATTCCACTCATCGAGTCTCGAATAGGGTCGCCGATTAGAGAAGGACAATATTGTGGCTTATGCTGATACGTTGGTGAATTTACAGCTTACGAAAGAAGAAGCTAATAATGGAAATGGCGGAGGGTTGACCCTGAAAGAGATGTCAACTATTTGTGGCGAGTTTATTAACGGGGGCACGGACACCACATCTACTATGTTGATGTGGATCATGGCTAATCTCGTGAAGCATCCTCATATTCAGAGCAAACTCTATAACGAGAGTGTTGCAATCGTGGGACCACCACCTCCACTGAGTCGAGAAGGGGTGGAGGTGGGGCCCGAAACAGTTATAAATGAAGATGATATATAGAAAATGCCGCAGGGTGCCATCGTCAATTTTATGGTGGGTGAAATGGGTTTGGATCCGAAGGTCTGTGATGAACCCTTGGAGTTCAAACCAGAGCGGTTCTTGGTGGATGGCGGCGTGTTTGATGTAACAGGAAGGAAAGAGATTACGATGATGCCTTTTGGTGCAGGAAGGAGAACATGTCTTGGTTATGATTTGGCTCTGCTTCATTTGGAGTATTTTGTTGCCAATCTGATTTGGTTATTCAAATGGTCTGTTCCTGAAGGCTATCATGTTGATCTTTCTGAAAAGGTTGAGTTTACCGTTGTCATGAAGAATCCTCTTAGAGCACAAAGTCGAGGGTTGTCACTCCAATATCGTGTGTTTGTTTGTTTGATAAGTTCGTTTGATTCGATTGTTTGATCCATCAAACTAACATACCAAACGAACTTCACGAACTTATCAAACGTAGATGGAGATGAGACTCCTTGACTCTCTCTCAACTCTCTCTCAACCCTCACACAAATAAAACTAATAAACTAAACCCTATTTATAGATCTACTTAACTTGCTCTCCAATACATGGCTTTCCTAAACCTATTATAATTCAAATACCTAAATTAAAACATAAATAAATAAACCTTTAACTTTACTAATAATTCAAGATTAATCCTTCATTCACCCCCTTAATCTTGAATTGTTCATCTCTTTTGTACCACCAAGATCTTTAATTCCCAATATTTCTTTCTCAGCGGCTTCTTGAGCTGCTTTTTCATCTTCCTCCTTTCGTACATAATCAATTCCTAGAAATCGAATCTTCAAAGCAAGCCATGCTTCCTTAGCATTCATGAGCATGCCAACTTGTACCAAGATGTCTTCCGATAGTGTTTGACATATGAACCCCAACGCTGTGTACATCTTCCTTTCATCTACAGCTACGCCGACTGTAGGTTCAACAACTTCCCAAAGACCATACTCTTTCAGAAATCCCTCCATCTTGATCGACCATACTTTGTAGTTCGATTTCGTCAATACTGGAAGTCCTCCACTCACCATCGTTTCTTTCCTATCTTTACTTTCTAATTTTGTTCGTTCTTTCAGTTGGAATTGATTCCCGATCTCGAAACCAGTCTCCAATAAATAACCAAACCTCACAAACTTTTCTTTTCTTAATAATCAAAACCACACATTCCCTTTGATTCTTCACAAATTCAAACTCAACCACGGCTTTCACAACCTTTTTTGTGAAAGAGAAATAATAAAAATTCTCATTAATTGTGTGCACATCAAGTCACTAATTAAATTCAATCAACCAAGCTATTTGCTTTCTTTAAAAATTCAACCTGATCACACAGGTTTCCGATCGATCCTCCCACGAAACTAAAAAAATATCACTACCTTTTTTGTTTTTGTTGCACGCAATCCACAGCCACATAAAATCTTTTGTGGTACCAAATAATTTGATGGCTCCAAGGTATATCCAAAGTCAAAACATCAAGGTTTAAAAATAATTTGCCTTTTCTTTTGTTGCAAGTAACGACAAAACAAAATAAATAAATTGCAATTCCTTGACCAACAAATTAATAGCCAAGGTTAATCTTTATTGCATTCCGCACGACAAACCTTTTCTTGCTTACGTGACCTCTTAACCGAACAAAACCTTCAACGAGAAATAAAGCGCTACTTTAATGCGAGTCGTAGCTCTGATACCAATTGTTGGCCCAAATGGATCAAATAATCGAATCGAACGAACTTATCAAACAAACAAACACACAATATTGGGGTGACAATTGGATCAATCGTGGTGTTGCGTGGAGAAATATTGGGAATTAAAGATCTTGGTGGTACAAAAGAGATGAACAATTCAAGATTAAAGGGGTGAATGAAGGATTAATCTTGAATTATTAATAAAGTTAAAGGTTTATATATTTATGTTTTAATTTAGGTATTTGAATTATAATAGGTTTAGGAAAGGTATGTCTTGAAGAACAAGTTAAATAGATCTATAAATAGGGTTTAGTTTATTAGTTTTATTTGTGTGAGGGTTGAGAGAGAGCCAAGGAGTCTCATCTCCATCTACGTTTGATAAGTTCGTGAAGTTCGTTTGGTATGCTAGTTTGATATATGAAAAGAGTCGAGGGTTGTCACCCTAATATCGTGTGTTTGTTTGTTTGATAAGTTCGTTTGATTCGATTGTTTGATCCATCTGGGCCAACACAAATTTCTTCTCTGACTCAAGTATGAATCACCTAGTGGTCGGATATCTTTTTCGTTTTTTTTTCTTTCTATTTTTATGTTTGTATTATTTCTATTTAAAACTATCATGTTGTGTTAATGGATTAAAATTAGTTGATGGAATATAACTAGTATCTTTATTAATGTTAAATATATCCTAGTTGGTATAGAGAGAGATATATTAAAATTAATGTAACTTACTTAACCCATTTAGCTTAACTAGTACATCAAGATGTAAACAAACTGCGGAAGTGGGCGACTACTAAACCGATTCCAGCATGGCATCGTGACAAACTGGTGCCAATACTCGTCAAAATTGGTTTTGTCCAAAACGGTTTGGATTTGAAACAGGTTTTAAAGAAAATTTAGGCTGGTTTAATTTTAACCAGTTTAAACATGTTTCCAACATATATTCTCAAATCGATTTTAAACGAGCGGATCGAATTGAATATGGACCAGGTTCACCCGAAGCGGTTAAGAATCAATTAAATATTTATTCCATTAAACTAGTTTGTTTTATATTTAACGCCTTTTGCTGCCTGATTATTTGTATCAAGACTTCAATAAAGATTTTTTTCTTTTATCTTGAATTGTAATATTAGATAAGAGTAATTTATGATACAGAAGATGTTGTAGCCATTGTTGGATTTGGTTAAGGGAATTGGGTTCAATTTTTAATTTTAGTTTTCTTTAAAATAGAAATGTCAATATTAAAAAAAAGGGATCAAATTATTACCTAATATCGAGGTCTTTGTCACATTCTTCTTTGTATGTTAGTACTATTTTATTTTATCCATCGTCTAATAAAAATTTGACACGAAATATCTTATTCATTAATTATATAATAATGAAATATTATTAATTTCAGTTTTAATATTTTTTTTGTATAAAAAGGTTAACGTGGAACGGAACTAATCTGAAAATTAACAAATTCTTTACATGCACTATAATATATTTCTCTTTTCTTCCTAGCTAATCTATCTTATTCATGTTACTTATCAATGAAGTTGTATAAAATACAATATTGTAGTTGACCGTTGAATGAGTGCTACAATTATTTAGTTAAACATTGATTTAAATATTTCTAACACGAAAGCAAATGTTGACCTTTTACTTTCACAAAATTAAGAACCTATATACACATCAAGCTGCACTAATCAACAATATAACTTATAACTTCATTAGTTGATCATGGAGACATGGTTCATCATAGTCTTTTCCCTTTGCATCACCACCATCATCAAGTTCATATTAATCCGTCGGAGAGACGGTAAGCGGCTACCGCCAGGGCCACCGCTCCTTTCGGCCGCTTATCTAATGCTAACTAAGCCCCCTATAAAGTTCAAACCAGTTCTCATAAACCTCAAGGCGAGATACGGGTCAATTTTCGCTCTTTCCTTTGGTTTTGCACCTAACATCTTTGTCAGCGACCGCTCTCTAGCCTACCAAATCCTCATTCAAAAGGGTGCAGTCTTCTCTGACCGCCCTAAATCCATCATCACACGTACAATATCCACTACCTCCTACAGCCCTGCATGGCGTATCCTTCGTAGGAACCTTGCCACTGAGATAATGCATCCAACACGTGTCAAGTCCTACTCGTGGGTTCGCAAGTGGGTGCTTCGAATATTGATTGACCAACTTCAAGAATGTCAAGAGAGTGATGGAGTCAAAGTGGTTGACCATTTTCGGTATGCTATGTTCTCCCTGTTGGTGTTTATGTGCTTTGGAGAGAAGGTTGATGATAGTAAGATCAACGAGCTTGCTAAAATACAACGTAACCAGCTGTTAAGTTTCGCTTCAGGGCGGTTTGCAGTGCTCACTCTTTTCCCAACTTTGGGGAAAATATTGTTGTAGAAACCTATGGAAAGAGTTTGAGAAATCACGTCGTGATAGAGACGAAGTTATTGTTCCACTCATCAAGTCTAGAGTCAGATCGACTAATCAGGAGGCAGAATTAGGACACGAAGGCATCGTGGCTTATGTTGACACGCTAGTGAATCTACAGTATCCGAGAGAAGATAATAATAATAATAGTAATAATAATAGTGGAAATGGCAGAAGGTTGACTGACACGGAGATCGCAAGCTTGTGTAGTGAGTTTCTTAACGCCGGTATTGACACCACTACTAATGCGCTACAATGGATCATGGCTAATATCATTAAGCATCCACATATTAAAAGCAAGCTCTATGATGAAATTGTAAAAGTGGTCGGACCACCGCCTCTAACGCCACGAAAAAGGGGTGGAGCTAGAGTCAGAACCAGTTATAAACGAAGAGGATCTACAGAAAATGTCGTACTTGGAAGCGGTGGTTTTAAAAGGGTTGAGAAGACACCCACCGACGCATTTTTTGTTGCCCCATAAGGTTACGAAGGAGGTAGACGTGCAAGGATACACGATCCCACAAGGTTCCACCATTAATTTCATGGTGAGTGAGATGGGTCTTGACCCAAACGTCTGGGATGAGCCCATGGAGTTCAAACCAGAGCGGTTTTTGGTGCATGATGGTGTGTTTGATATAAGCGGAAGGAAAGGGATAAAGATGATGCCTTTTGGTGCTGGAAGAAGGATTTGTCCTGGTTCTGATTTGGCTATGCTACATTTGGAATATTTTGTTGCTAATTTGATTTGGTATTTCAAGTGGACGGTTCCTGATGGTTGTGAAGTTGATCTTTCTGAAAAGACCGAGTTTGGTGTCATCATGAAGAATCCTCTGACAGCGCAACTTTCTTCCCGGGCTTAGAAATGAACCAGCTCATACAATATACACATATATGCATATACACTAGTGTTTAAAATGTCCAATTATATGGACACTTAAATGCGCGAGGATAGATGGAGTTGTAAATGAAATGAAACAATAAGGAGGTGGATCACTGTGGACGTTGGATCCCTTTGTTTTCTTTTCTTTTTTTCTTGTTCTTTGTATTTTTGATTTTTTTTATCTTTAGATTATTTGTATACAAAATTATCATGTCGTGTTGATCAATATAAGTTAGTTTATTCAAATAAAACCAGTATTTTTTTTTATTAATGTTAGAAATATTAGAAGTTGATATGGGCATAATTAAAATTCATGTAACTTACTTTAAATACCATACTTGAAACCGAACTGGACTCACTGGAACCGGTTTCACCTCGACCCTACCAAAACCCGAACCTAACTCGACCAAAATATGGTAAAAGCTCAGCATAAACGGTCAAAAACCTTACTATACCTGAAACCAGTTACTACCTACCCAGGTTCTTGATTTTATTGACCAAACCCGAAACTGGGTTCCTACAATCCTGATACGTGACTAGAGTTGCACAAAAGACCCTGTTCCAGACCGACCTGAAACCGCTTCCTACATGTACCCGACCGCGCAGGTGCGAACAGGTATAGGATTTCTCCCCAAAAGTGTACCCGGAACTGAAAATTCCCGGTCAAAACCCGACCCTACCCGAAACCCGTAAAAACCCTGAAAACTCATTCAAATACCCGACTATACCCAAAACCGATTTCTACCCGACCTGATTTTGACTTTTGTTGACCATATCATCCGGTTCCTGAAAATACCCGGTTTCGATATGTGAACATTGTGTTGGGCTAAAGAATTGAAGCCTTTTTATTTTTCTTTTTTTTCTTAAATCAAACTATTTAGCCCGTGATATTATCATTCCCCTTTTCTTCCATTTCATCAATCAATCAACCAAAGATGCCCTAATTTCTCTTTTCAATTTTAATCTCGTTCTCACTATATACGGTGCGTCATTTCATTTTATAATTAATTACATCAATCATATAACATATATATTGTATGATTTCATTTTCAGCTCAATTGCTTCTTATTATCTCAATTTTAGGTTCTATACAAATATCATGATATAATTATTAATTACTAGGCGATGATACTTGTTTTGTATGCAAGATGTTTACTTTTTACTTAGTTAAACACTATTATGTATCTTAGTAACATGGTTATAAAAATCCCGACTAGGCGCTGATTAATCCCATGTTAGTCGTTAGTTGCTACTCCACCGATTAATCACTATTTGGTCCAAATCGGTCAAAATTGAAAATTTTTGTTTTAACACATTCTTGGTATTGAAAAATTGTTTTATAAATTTATTATAAAAATTTTAATAGCAGAAACAGAGTAGGTTTGTATTTTTTATTTTTTTTTTGTGATTATGTAGGGTTGTAAACGAACCGAATGAAGTCTTTAGTCTTGTTCATGTCCGTTTGTTTAGCACTAAACTTGTTCACGAACTGTTCATGAACACTAACCGAATGGAAAATCTTGTCCGTGCTCGTTTGTTAAGCAATTTAACTTGTTCATGAACGCGAACGAACATATACTATTTAAGAAGAAAAAAAGGCAACATTTTATTACAATACATTAGACATAATCTCCTTAATTAAATATAAAGTTAAGCACTTGAGATAATAATAACCATAAAGATAATCATCCCCCAATCTGCGGTTTTATTCTGATAATGACAATGAAGCACAAGTTGCATTTGTTACATAAACAGTAAAGTTACAAAATTTAAATGTTAGGTTGGTTATTACAAATAAAATATTATAAGAATATAACACAAACCTTTAACTAACGAACATAAATAAACAAGCGTAAACGAACTTCCCGCCGAACCGTTCACGAACTGTTCGTTGTACGTTCGGTTCGTTAACAGACCTATGATTCTGTTCAGACTTTAGGTATATGTTTACTTTAACATTTGTTTTGGCTCATTAGACAGATTTTAATGGCATCCGAGATTGAACCAGAAGATATTATTAGCACCTTGCCTCATAATGTGGTAACCAATATTCTGCATCGACTGCCATTACAAGATGCAGTGAGGACTGCTATGCTGTCGAGACACTGGAGGTTTAAATGGACTATGCTTAATGAGCTCAAGTTTGACTCGAACTTCTTTGCGTATTTAATAGAACGAAAAGGCGAAAATAGTTTCGGGACAATTATAAGTAGACTTTTACTTCATATTCATGGTTCCGTAACAAAATCTGTCCTTATCCTCACCCTATTGGAGGCTGAAGATATACATCACTATTTATTGTTCTTGTCCAAAAGAGGAATTAAGGACCTCACTCTTACATACTGGTCTAAACCACGAGTGAAGTTGCCTACCCATTTTTTCTCTTGTTTAGAGTTGACACATTTGAATATTTGCGGATGTTCTTTCAATCCTCCACCTGGCTTTCATGGTTTTCCAAACCTAACGAGCGTAGATTTCTCATATGACGTACAGTTTGGAGGCAGTGACCTTGGGGAGTTTGTTACTCGGTGTCCGTTACTTGAGATTTTGAAGTTGGGTTATCTTTGTTATACTGGTACCGTGAAACTAGTTGAGATTGCAAAACTTGAAAATCTCAAAATATTATCTTTCTCATTGTGTCATCTTGAGAATAACGTCTTTGAGCTTGTGGGTTATTTTCCAAAAGTTCAAGAGCTTGGTTTGGATTTTCAAGACTGCACGGTGAGGCTAAGTTGTATTTTTTTTTTTCAAAATAATATTTACTGCATATTCATTATATTGAAACAAAACTTTTAGAGTGTGTTCGTTTCATAGAATTCGTGGGAATTCAAAGGAATTGGAATTAAAATCCCATGACATGGCGTGTTCGTTTCGTTGGAATTAGAATCTTAATTCCATTTTGGTGTGTTCGGTTCAAAGAATTGGAATTGGAATTTAATTCCTTTAAATACAGGGATTTCAAATCCTTCCAAAATGTGGAGGAATTCAAGGAAATTCATTGAAATCTTATCTCGAGTTTTTTTGTTTTTTTTTGTTTTTTGTTTTTTTTAACGAGTATAACGAATAAAACATTTTAGTTTTTTTACTTTTTTTTTTTGATTTATATTTTGAGTTATGAATTATTTATTATTATTTTTGAATATTTTTTTGAGTGGTTTTTGATCTTAAGAGAAAACCCAAAAAAAATTCAAAAAAATAATAAAAAAATCATGACGCAAAATATAAAAAAAAACAATAAATCTAAAAAAACTAAAATGTTTCCGTCCTTATTCTCGCAAAAAAAGTTAAAAAGGAAACATCTATTCCAATTCATATGTGGTTTACTATTAATTTGTCTAACGAACACATCAAGAATGGAAATGGATTTCAATTCCAATTCACATTCCAATTCCTATTGGAATGTTCACATACCAAATCCAGTTTCTTCCAGTTCCAAATCCTATGCTAATTCCAATCCATTCTGTGAAACGAACGCGTACTTATTACTTTTTTTACCAATTTCTTATAGCTGACAGAAGTTGG
>NW_027502660.1:0-43710 GCF_021521415.1 Bidens hawaiensis | reverse complement strand
TTACCATTGGCTAGTTCTATAGTATAAGGCGTGTCTAGCCTACTGGTTGCTAGGCCTAGGGAGTCTTTAAACTCAGCGGATATAAAACTTAGGTCAGCGCCAGTATCAAATAAGACAGATGCAAAATGTCCGTTAAGCAAAAACGTACCGGTTACCACATTCGGCTCTTCTTTAGCTTCGCCTGCGCCGATCACAAAAGCTCTCCCGCGAGCTTGGTTTCCCTTTTGCGGGCAATCCCGACTAAAATGCCCTGGCTTCCCGCATGCGTAGCAGTTGTCGCTTGCTCCAGCTTCTCTGACACGGCAATTCATCGTCTTGTGCCCTGGTCTGCCACATTTGGCGCATTCGATTCTTGCGCATTCACCCTCGTGGTGATACTTGCATTTGTTGCACCATGGGCGAGGCCCGTTGTATCCTTTCCTTGATGGCTCCGCGGCTTGGATCGCGTAAGCCCTTACGCTCTCCTGCTTCTTGAACGGTGGCTGCTTGGAGTCGGACCCTCGGTGGTGAGGGTTCCATTTCCTCTTGGAGTCAGAGGTTCGCTGCTCGTTTCCGCGCGTAGTCAACATACCCGCACGGACCGTATCCCTTGTAAGGGTGATGGCCCGCGCTACCGCCTCATCAAAGGTTGGAGGCGCTGCGGCGTTGAGCGGAACCATAACAACAGGAGGTAACCCAAAAATATACCTCTCGATCTTCTTTTCCTCCGTGTTTGCCATGTCTGGCACCAACTGGCAAAGCTCGTTGAAACGGTTGTTGTAGGCGTCGATATCCGTTCCTACCATGGTGTGGTTCCAGAATTCCTGTTGTAGACTCTGGATTTCTGCGCGAGAGCAGAACTTTCTCATCATCATTTCCTTCAGTTCCTCCCAGGTCTTGTGGATAGCAACTTCTCGCCCCAATGTTTTCGTTTGAAGCTTCCACCAAGACGAAGCTGCCTCTTGGAACATGCAGGTCGCGTAAAGGACCTTCTGGTTCTCACTACATCAGCTAATGGAGAGAACTGTCTCCATCTTGTCAATCCAGTTGTAGAGCCCAATGGCCCCTTCGGTACCCTTGAATGGCCAAGGCTTACAGGCCATGAATGTCTTGTAGGAGCATCCTTTGTCCAAGGCTCCTGATTCGGGTTCTGGGGTCTCATTCTGACGACCCTGACTTGATTCGGCCTTGCTGGCCTCATGTGTTGCGATTGCTTGCGCGATTATTTCCGCGAGTTCCTAGGGTGTCATGGTAATTCCTTTGGCTTTAGTTGGAGGCATTCTCGCTCTAAAAGAGAATGAAAATATATCAAACTTAGCGCATGTACTCTGAGCACATAATGTTTTTCTTTATTTACTACACTGTGTGACCCGTGTTCCTAAGTGTGTGTATAGTTTCTTTTGAAAATATTTCATGCGATTTCCCCCAACGGTTATAGTCTAGGTTAAAACTTCTTTTCCTAGTTCGCTATAACCAGTGCTCTGATACCAATCTGTCACACCCGGCCCTGAGCGGCGGAAACAGCCGGGCGCGCGCGAGTGGGGATTGATAATTAAGCACGGGCCATTGCAAACATTCAAAGATTTTTATTGCGCATGAAATGTTTAATACAAATACATTACATTGTTTAAAAATTACATAAAAACATCCAAGTATAAAAACTGTTGAAGATTTCCACGCCATATCCCCTTGCGCGGCGGGAACAACCACGCGCATCGAAGGGATAGAACTAAATTCTTCCAAAAAGCTAGTTTTAGATGTTCAGCGTGAGGTGCTCTAAGTGTGACTCCATGCGCTACCTAGTTATCTCCTGAAAGACACGTAAAAACATTTGAATCAGTATAAACTGAGTGAGTTCACAAGTTTTTGTAACTATATAAATCGTATTGCGTCATAGTCTTGATAAAATCATATTGAAACACATTTCTGATTTCATGTCTAAACATATACTTGATAATCCATATGAAAACATAGATCTGACACATATTTCTGATAAAAGTCGTTCCGCGGGCTACGCGCGATCATTACCGGAAGTGTGCTCGTCCATGCAAAGTGGCGCTGCCACTACGAGCTAAATAATATAATGCCGTCCCGCGGTTTACGCGTGGACATTTCTGAAAAACCGTGCTCGTCTATGCAAAGAGGCGCTGCCCCTACGAGCTAATCAATAATTCCGTCCCGCGGGTTACGCTGCGGACGTTGTGCCGGAAAACAAGGCGCTCGTCCATGCAAAGAGGCGCGACCCCTACGAGCGGGCTCAAACCCATAGTACTGCCCCATGACCATACTAGGCACTCGTCCATGCAAAGAGGTGCGACCCCTACGAGTGGGTGGATCAAACCAGCAGTCCCTACCCTTAGAGTTCCAATGGTAAAGTGATCACTTACTCGAATTCTGGCGCACATACATCGTAAACCAAAGATAACCGTTTGCATTGCTCATCATGAAACATAACTTAAACACATAATCGCTTGCATAGCTTGCAAGTATACCATGATAAAACATTATTTAAGTACGTGTCCCTCGCCCCGAAAACAGTTTAAAAATAGTGAAAACAGTGAAAATAGGGGCTGTGAGACTCACCTGTGGTTCTTGTTAAGGGATTAATCGAGATTCGGGTTTTCTTGGTGTTGGCCTCGGAATCGAAGGTCTAGAATACGATTAAATAACAAGAAGTATATATATTAAGATCAAGAAATAGGAGAATATAAGGGTTGGAAAGTAGATCTCAAGGTTATATTCTCGGCTTACCTAGTAACAGGATCGGAAATGAAAACAACGGATGCTTGGGAGAGGATTAGTGCAAGTTTGCAGTTCTTTGAAGTGTGTTTTGGGTGATAATTTAGGTTACATATTTATAGACAAACTCAAGGGAACACAATCCCTTGCTTTAGTGGATTGTAATCTTTTTATATCTAGGGGTAATGATGATAAAGTATGGAAATTATTATTATTTATTTAAAAGTGGAGTAGTGGATAAAAGATTTTGATTTTGATTTGGTCAGGACATGCAGGTCTGGGGTTGGTGAGAATAGGGTGGCTGACAGTTGACTTTTCGTGTTACAGTGAGCTTTTTCAGGTACTTTTGTCAGTGTACAGTAAAAAAAATGGAAAATCTCTGAAACACGCTACTGTTTCCTTTTGGGCGGGAGTAATCTCCTTACGTCTGGAGAATGGACTAAGTGTTCCGTGCGTATCACTTTGTGCGCATAGCTTTCTGCGTGAAGGACATTTCTTTGCTGCGGGTAGGTGCGTAACCTTCTCGCAGTTAGGGACATTGAGTTTCATTTGTAGATTCTCCAGGTGGTCTTGTTAATTCAACATAGTGATCAGTTATGTTGAAGTCAATTCCATCTTGGAGCTTCAGACAAACTAGCTCTCAATGTTCCCGCCATGCGGGGAGGTTAGTTCCCTTCCGCACGCGCATAAACGGTTTAGGATGCACCCGCCTTAGCATCATGCGGGGATGGTCAACCCATTAGACAACATAAACGTTAAGGTACATGAAAACATAAAGCCAAAACATTCGCGCATGGCGCATATAACATATGCCCACGCTGGTTCTTAACATGGCGCCTCGCGCAGGGCGCACCATAATATGCCCGCGCTGACTAACATGGCGCGCTCGCGCAGGGCGCACATAACAAATGCACGCAGCTGATTAACATGGCGCGCTCGCGCATGGCGCACATAACAAATGCACGCGCTGATTCTAATATGGCGCGCTCGCGCAAGGCGCATATAACATAATTACCTAATATTTAGGTTGATTACTTGGTTTAAGGGATTGGGAATTTACCGGGTGTCACAATTAACCTCGTGGTACCGAATTGGTTCGTGAAGCTTTTGAAGTGTAAGATTGGATCTCCGGCGGTGTTGCGTGATGTGGTGATGAGAGCTGAGAAGGTTACGGCGGCGGTGGCGGTGGCGAAGGGGATAATATACTCGGCGCATGATAGCGCGGAGGAGACGGTTTACGGCGGCTGTAAAGCTGACGGAGGCGTTGGTTAAGAGGAAGTGGGATGGACACGTGTACGGGGTGTAATAGGAAGGTGTTGTATGGTGATGTGTTGCCGGCTTTGGAGTTTGATGAGACTGTTGAGGATGTGGCTAATGCCAACGTGGCGTCGGCGAAACTTTAGTCAAAAGTTAAAACTTGTTTGTTATGAATTATGATATGATGATGTTATGTTATGGTTATGTTAATAAAGTATAAGTTTAATAAAATGTTACGGGTCTGTTTGGTATGGGGTAATGGAATGGACGAGTGAA
This sequence comes from Bidens hawaiensis, assembly GCF_021521415.1. NCBI lineage: Eukaryota > Viridiplantae > Streptophyta > Magnoliopsida > Asterales > Asteraceae > Bidens > Bidens hawaiensis. Next base: position 39,459 of record NW_027502660.1, on the reverse strand, counting down.
ATGAATGGATGAGGGAAATGGAATGGATCATTACCATTTCATTGTCTTGTTTGGTTATCATCTAGAAAACTAGAAATGAAATGAATAATTAATTAATGTTGTTAGTCAGGAAAAAAAAAGAGTGAATAAAATAAAATTGGAGGTAAGCGGTGGTGGACGGAGGTGGCGAGAGTGGGAGGCGATTGATGATGGTGGTTGGAGGTGGTCAGTGGCGTTAGTTGGCGGTGGCAGGTGGTATGGCGGTAACGGCAGGCGCGGTGGTGGGTGGGTTGCGGTGATGGTGGGTGGAGGTGGTAGATGGTTAATATGGCGGCGGTAGTCGGCGGCGATGGCAGTGATCGGAGGCGACGACGGTGGTCGGTGGCGGCGGCTGGGGTGGGGTTGGTGGTGGAGATGGCGTTGGTGGTGGGTGGCGGTGGTGATGGTGATCGATGGTAATAGTGGGAGGATGGTGGAGATGAGTAGGGTGAAAGAGGGGATGGAATGAAAAAAAAAAACAAAGGGGGTGAATGGAATGAATTTTGGTGTTTTAGAGTGAATGGAATGGACAAAGTAATGGGTGATTCCATTCCTTTAGCCAACCAAACACACTTTTTCTTCATTCCTTCGTAAAGGTTTATTCCATTCCACCTCCCATTCATGCATACCAAACGCTACCTAAGTGTTTTCATTTATCTGGCCCTTATCAGAGAGTCCAAATATGTTTTCTTAAAATTATTTTTTCAGATTTTTTCACTCTCTTAACCAATGTTTTAAAAACCCGTTCGTAGCCGGCTAGTCGAAACCGCGCTATACCGAATTTTGGTAAGGCAGTTGTATTTAGAGGCGGTATTTTTGGGCGGTTTATTAGAGCATCGTATCGCTGGTTTTTCTAAAAATACCGGTTAAAACAAGCAAACAGTTTAAAACCCGAGAAATTTTTGACATTTTTTGTGGCTCGTTTTTTTTAAATTACTTTTATCCTAGCGGATAAAATTGTTGCGAGTAAACATAGCAAACGATAATTCGTTAATAAACCAATTCTGTATCCTGCAAATCCAATGTTGTAAACTTCTATTTGAGTCGAGCATTGTTCATGTGTGATGTTTATTAATGTACCTTTGAGTTATTTTTTAAGTTGAAGTTGTGTTATTTTGAATTATAGGGTAAACTATTCAACCCGGTTGAACCTCCCGGTACAATCCCGGTTCAACCAGTTATACCATTTTTGAACCAAATCGGGTACAAGTAAAATGCTAGTTTTTAAAACATTGCTTTTAACGCACCACTGACGATGTGTTAGGTAGTCCGGCCGACGAGTTAGCTAACACATAGTCAACGATGTATTAAGCCTCCAAACACATGGTCAAATATGTGTTATGTGACAACCGCCAAAAAAATTAGACTAATCTGGTAATTATCTTAACCGTAATCGTGTATTAATTAGTAAAATAAATACATAGGAATAATATTTTTAGCCAAAGTTTTTGACTTTAGTTGAATTTTAAAATATGGAATCCGAAAAAGTTCAATTTTTGTCGTGTAGCTGACACTGTGCAAATTGACACCGGGTAATATCTCAAAACGGATAAATTCATAAACGTGTCAAGATGACCTCGAAAAATAAAATTTTATGTTAGGATATTAGAGATAGTGTATAAAATTAATTTTAGAAGGTTCGAATCGCGAAAATTAGAAATTAAGTAACCGAAAGCCAGTAGAGGACACCGTAAGAGTCCGACATTAAGTTTATCAGAAAATTATGTTTTTAGGCAGACATTGACTGTAATCTAATTTCGCTCAAAGTCTGATAAAAAATTATTAGAAACGGAAGTCGTTTGGCTAGATAAATTACGAGATACGTTAAACGCTAACACCTAGATATTACCACATGTCATTATTTAAAACCAACTCTCCCTCTCCCTCACCCATCTCTCTCGGCCGCCACTTACACACAACCCAACCCACCTCCCAAACCCACCAATGATAAGCTTACATGTAGGTATGCAATGATTGAAGAATACTTGGAAGCTTCCCATTTATCCACCTACACACTCTACACCATACAACACATCTCCCTATACCTCTTTTTCTCTCTTCTTATAACCGGCCACCCCACCACCACTTTACAATCTCATCTTTTCAAATTATTATACACACAACACTTGATTAGGAGATCTTTGGTGGAAGTTTAAGCAAATTACAAGAAGTAGGAAGCCAAAGGAAGGATTATAGCCAACACAAGGTCACATTATCACCTCCATAGGCACCAAATCCGAAATCCAAGGTAACCCACTTCAAGATTTGTGTATATTAGTTGCTAGTTGATGTTAAAGCTTGATTTTAGTATGTTTGGTAGTGTACATGCAAGTATAATATGGATATATGCATGCATATGTGTGAACCGTGAGTTTACATATGAATGTATGAGATGAGTTTTGTTGATTATAGGACTTGTTATGGTTGCATTTTAGCTTGTATAGATTGTCCATATTGATGTTACTTAAATTTGTTTAACAAATGGGTTTAAGTATTGTTTTAATAATGGAAGTAAATGTGTAAATGGTCAAAAGATTGGAAATGGATTATGGGTAAAAACACCCATTAGAACCATAGGTTTTGATTTTGGTATTAGATTGAAGTTGTAAGCTTGTTAAATGGTAAAATGGTTAAAGGAAAAATGATAATTTTGAAAACCCACATACTTGATTACTTGAAAAAGTTGTAGTAATAATAATAATGGTTTTGAAAGGATCTTAGAAAAGGGTTGACAAAAGTGTAGAGATTTGATTTTTGTTGGAAAGTTACTTACACATGCAAGTAATACAAAAAATTTGATTTTTGATCATAAAGCTCATACTTGTCTTATATGGATTGAAAATGACAAAACTAAGTGATTGAATGGGACATATGGAAAGGAATAAAATCTACTAGAAGTACTAGGATGCATGAAACATGATAACTTAGATAAACAAGAGTTTGTGTTAAACTTACTAATAAAGGAAACTTTGTAAATTGTACAAGATGTTTTGCAAAATGATTTGATAAGTGAACATAATCTTGTGTGGATGATTAAAGACTTGTGGTTAGGATTACTTTAGTAAACTCTATTGTAAAGATTGTTGGTATGATAATAAGGTTATTAAAAATTGCTACTTACTAGTAATAGAAACTTTGTTATTAAAGAATCAAGAATGTGTTTGTTTTAAAGATGATAATGGGATGAAATAAGAGGTTAATATGGGTTATTAAGATCTGGAAATTTTGGTACATAACACCTTGTAGAGATTGTAGAAAATAACATGTATATTGTATAGTTGAAAACTTAAGCTAAGGCTTGAGCATGTGTAGTTAAAAATTTGTTTTGTGTGCATACTTGGTACTAGATGATCAAACATGTATATGATGATATATTATTTGTTATTATATGTATATTTGCTGTACCAAATGGTTTGGTTTTGATATTGTGACTTAATAGCTTGTCGGTGACTTTAACGGTCGGAAAAAGTTCGACTTTTAAGGTGAACCGACATGAGTTTTTGGAACTGAATTAAAAACAGCTCCTAAAGTCATAATATTCTTATATTTAACATAAGTTAAAGTACAAGAAAAGTCAAGAATAGCAAAACTTAAACAAACACGGTTCGTGTCGCGAAAAACCGACACGAAAACGTTAAAAATTGGCATTTTTAAGAAATTGGCAACAAAATAAAAACCAAAACATTTTTATTGAAAAACCAATAAAACTTGACTAAAAACTATATAAAAAGTGTTCTAGATAATTTAAAACTAAAAGTTTCACAAAAATGACAACCGGTTCGTTTTTAAACTCAAAACCAACGAAACCGGCAAAACCAACAAAACCGATTATAATAGAGTCAAAATTTTAAATAAAATAATAACTTGAATTTTTCCAAAACACTCCTACAACTAAAGGTAATAATTTTTATAAGTTTTAATAATTAAACTAAATTATTAAATAAAACAATTATTAGTTGGTTATTACTTGTTTATATTTTTAAGTATAGATTTATAAGATTATAAGTAGTAAACTTTATGTGTTATATGCTTGTGTGGATTTTTAGAATAAGAATATGTATATTTTAGTCAAATTTAAGATTAACGAACGTGTACTAATATAGGAACGAGCGTTTATTCGAACACCGAAATCAAAGGTGAGTTCTTCCTCCAAAAAGCATATTGTATATCTATATTCGTATTTATATATATATGTTTTGAAAACGCATTATACTACAAATTGTCGTTATTGTGGGATGAATCAATTTGGTTAAATAACTGTTAACCGAATTGAGGGCACAGAAATGTTGGTAGATCTATCGGGGTGACGCCCCCCACTTCCATTCGCGTTGGGTTAAAAGTGGGAATATTTCGAGTATGGTACGTTTCGAGTTATCAAATTGGTAGTCATACACGCGTTGTATTCTTAGCTGGTTTACAACTAACGCTTTTTGTGCTTAAAGGTAAAATGCGGGTTTCGTTATTGTGTTATACCGTGTTGTGATCGGTTTTATTGGGAGTATAATGGCCGTACACCATTATATTCATGTGTTGTTTATATATAAATTGTTTATATTTATATAATAAGTTTTTCTTCTCAGGAATAACTCACCAACATTCGTGTTGACCCAAATATTATTTAAATATGCTTTGCAGGAAAGTGAAGGTTTCGAGGTGGCATGGAAACGAGAGCGTGGGGTGTTTGAACAAAAGTGATGTATTGTAAACCGTGCATCAGCACGTGTAATAAACTCTGATTTTGTAAAATGTTTCCTTATAATAAAAGATGATGCTTTTATTATTAAATGTTTATTATTGTTGACTATCGGCATCTGTCATAACCCGAACAATTAAGTTAAGACTTCCGCTGTGTTAAGTTAAGGTTTTCGGGGTGTGACATGTTAAGTATTAATTTATTGTTAACGATGCGTTAAGTATTAATACTTAAAGCATCGTCAACCATAAATTAACAATTAACGCCTGTCAACATAAGCTAACACTTAACGCGTCATCAACCATGTGTAGTCCACCCCCTCGCGTCGTTATCTGATTGGTTTACTAACTCATTTGCAGTATTGTTTCACATTGTCCGGCGATGAGATACGTAAGTGACAAAACTGAAAACTTTAATTAGGAGAGATAAACTTGGAATCTCGTTCTATAAATGAGCTATTTTAAAAGTTTTCCACTCTTTCACTTTATCTTTTACTTAATTATGTGACGGGTATAGCTTGAAGAAGACGACGGAAACAATAATTAAGTAGGTTAAGTGATTAGAATGGACTATTAAACTTGAAATGATTTTTTTATGTTTTATACTAGGCTTTTCTCATTGGGGCTTAAATAATTATAGATAATTAATTAATAAATAGTAAGCGAGCTGAACCCAAGCCAAGCTCGAGCTTGAGAATCTACTCACAAGTTGAACTCGAGCTTTGAAAACAAAGCTCGAAACAAGTCGAGTTCGAGCTCCATATAATTTAAGAGCTCGACTCGTTTGCAGCCCCAATAATTGTTAATATGAAAGTATATGACATTTATGCACGGATAATATACAAAACAAAATGCATAAACCCTTTGAATTGTCTAACAAAATAATAAAATAATTTGCATCTTTTTATTTGGTGGTGGTTACAATAAAATGTACAAACTGATTTATTTTATGATTTTACTATTACAAAATCCTCTTGGGTGGATGCCCAAGTTCCTACCTAGTTGGTGACAAATGAAATGGGAGTAAAAAATTGCAAATAGTGGGGGAAAAGGTTCAAAAAAAAAATATGTATGTTATTGACCAAGCTGTATGCTTAATTGAAAAGAATACCCTTGTATGAATAAAATTATGAAAATAAACTATTCTAATCAAATTGATGACATAAATTATATACCATCACTTGCTGCAGTTAAAAGATAACTTTAGGTTTCACATTATACAAGTTACCCAAGAATTTGAGGCACCAAATTGTAGATTCTATGTATTTCAAACGTTTTTTAAAATGGTGTATGTCTTTTTAAAATAATAGTGGTGGGTTTAAATCATTGCAAGTGCAAAGTTATAAGGATTTTATGGGAAAATAAATTTGTTGTTAAAAAAATATAATAAATCTAATAAAATATTAGAGAAAAAGTTAAAATATAAAGGGAGACAAAAATGAGAAGTGTGAGAAGAATTTGTGATAAAAAAACCCTAAAAATTCAAAAAAAAAATAATAATCATAAGCCAAAATATAAATAAAAAACGAAATAATTAAAAAAACTAAAATGTTTCACCCATCATTCCCGTTCAAAAAAAACGACAAAAAGATGCAATGCCAAGAAAAAATGCATAATAACAAAAATAAACAAAAATCACAATGATGAACAAAAAAAGACACAATAGATCGCAAAATATGGCACAATGCCGAACAAAATATAACACAATGTTGAATAATATAACACAATATCAAGGGAAAAAACGCACAATCAATGACGAAAATAAGCAAAAAACACAATGATAGTTGTTCCTCAACATCGTGTCTTTTTTTTTTCAGAACGAGGAAAGCGGTAAAAACATTTTTTTGTTTTTATTTTTTTTAATTAAATTATGAGTTACTAATTTTTATTAATTTTTCATTATTATTATTTTTTTAATGGTCTTTTTGTTACAAATTCTTTCCGTTATTCTTATTTTTTTCCCCTTTATAATATAACCTGACCCTAAGATGTTAAGTATTTTTATTTATCTTTTACTTATTTACATGACCTATATAGTTTGAAGAAGACAACGGCAAACAATAATAAAGTTGTTTGTTATAGGTTAAGTAATTTGAAAGGACTTGTTAAACTTTTAAAAAAAAGTTTATTATGTTCTCTACAAGGCTTTTCTCATTGGAGCATTCTCCATTAATCAAGGTCCAACTAGGGATACCATCACACCAAACATCATTTCATACGTATTGTATAGGGCTATACGGGCATATAGAGCTCCGTATAGCCTTATACGGAACGTATAAGAAGGTTTTTTTAGCAAAACCCTCCGATATCTCTAGAAAGTTCGTTAATCAGTTAAGAGGTTCTCCTATACAGGGACAAAATTTTGTGCTGCGTGGACATATTATTTTTATTCTTTTGGAGGAAAAGGGTAGATGATAGTTTTATAAAAAAGTTAATAAAAGTTTTAATAATATTGGTAATTTAAAGAGAGCCGAGTGAAAACTGACCTTATTGGAGTAACTATTCATTTAATTAACTCAATCAATAATATTATAAGTGTAAAATACAAATTTTGTATCCATTAATTAAAGCAACTAGTTGTATACTGACTTGTCCGGTTCCAGAATACTGAAAAAGTGGGTATTAAAATCGGTACGGTACCAATTTAGTACTGTATCGGTATTTGTTAGATAACTTTCATCTTTGTATGGTACTATGGTATTGGTTATTGGTATTGTACAGGTTCTGATACCAAAAATAACAATACCAGATTTCTAAAATGTGGATACCGAATATTGTACCAAATTTATTGGCACGACATGGGTATCAATACCCATACCAGTACCCGGTACCAAAGCCCATCCCTAGTGTAGGTTGGTTGTGTACTGTTATTTAATAATCAGAAGAACAACAATCAATAGAGTATAAGATACAAACAAAATATATTAACACTAGTGACGGACTTAGTGTGTCCTCCGGTGGGCGGCCGCCCACCTTAATTTTTTAGTGTTATACCTATGTTAAAATTCCTAACGCACCCTATAAAACTTTTCAATCGACCCCCTTAAACTTTTGAAGCCGATGCTGTGACATCTGCCCCGATCCGACCCGACCCAGGTACCCGTTTCTCTGACCCGATCTCTTTCTTTTGTGATTTAATATTTATTTATACTTATATTTTACTTTTAATAATTTTTCCTTCCCGTCTCTTTCTCTCTCTTTCTTTCCGCCGTCCCGTCCCTCTTCTTCTCTCTTTCCGCCTTCTTTTCCCTCTTGTCGCCGTCCCGCCCTTAAGTCTTGAACCCGTCCTTTGTTCCTTCCCGCCTAAGGTTGTCTGCGCAGCTCCACGCGCCAGACTCCTTACAAGGAAGCCTGCGTGAAGACCACCTGTTACTGCGATACGCGAGACGAACTGTCCCCGCAGCGCGCTAAGGATTTTAGTTCTTCCCGCGGCGCGCTATGGATCCCGTTCTTCCCGCGACGCGCTAAGGAATATAGTTCTTCTCGCGACGCGCTTAGAATTGAAGTTCTTCTCGCGGCGCGCTTAGAAATATAGTTCTTTCCGCGGCGCACAAAGGTTGGTTCTGCCTGCCTTCGCGCTCTCTTGACCTTCTGTGTCTGCCTTCGCGCTCGAAGCTTTCTCGCGCTGTCTTGTGTCCTTTCTTCTGTTTTAACTTGCTTGTTTGCTTTTGATATCTTATCTTCTGTGCTGTTGACCTGACCTATCTTATGTCTGAAAAGCCACTTTTGGCGCAGCATGCGCACCAACCCCATTGGTTGGCAGAAAAAGTGACTGACATTATCTTTTGAGATCTGCTTTTCCATGCTTGACCAGTACCTTTATCTGACCCTCCCATGCTTTTTTTTTTTTACTGTTACCTGTCAGCTTTTCCTTTGCCCCTGCAGCTGCCATATCTTTTGATATCTTTTGCTTTTGGAATCTTTTACTTTTTGGAGATCTTTTCCCCTTTTCTAGGGATTGTGTTCCCTAGGGTTTCTCTATAAATAATAATGTTAATTTTCCTAACACTACACACACAAAGCACTTAAACTCTCCTATTCTCTCTTGCTCCTTGCTCTCACTGCCGTCTTCCTCTCTGCCTCCGTCTTCCTTCCTGTTCTGCCCTGCTTTTCCGGTAATATATATATTATATATAATAATTTACTTATTAATTATGCTAACTTATAATCAAGACTTAAAACAAATCATTAAAACAATAATTTTATTTATAGGTTAACTTGTGCTTGTTTAAAGTTGGTTCTTGCTTTATCTTACACCGCACCGTTTATCAAGTGAGTAATCTCGTACCTAATCCCTTTTTATCTTTAATGTTTTGGGATGTTCATGTGTTCATACAAACTTAGAGTCTTAAACTTGTTTATAAACTTTAGTCGCGCAGTATCCCATGTGTTGAGGACGTTTACTTGGCTGTTTATTTGTATGTGTGAATCATTAACCGCTTTGTTCGGCCTATTCCGAAGTTTTCATGGATCCATTAGATGAACACGGGAGACCTATCGTTTACGGTTTTCTTTGTTTACACTTGCACAGATGTTTTCTTGTTTTTGTGCTCATTTGGGAGCACGGATTGAACTATGAACTATGATCTATTTAGGCTTGATCACAATCTGATTACACCATTGTTAAACACCAGACATACACGTGTTGCGCGCAGAGATTATTGTTATCTATTATTATCTATTAAACTTGATTTCTCACCAACACGCAAGTGTTTGACGTTTATTTTAACACATGTTCAGGTTTGCAGTAGCTACATTTGGAGCTTGTGGACACATAGGAAGTTTTCTTTATTTTGGACCTAGATTAAAATGTATCAAGACAAGTTATTGTTGTTCTAATATTTTGCCTTATAATATATTGATTTATGTTATCTTGTGTTTACTCTGCGCGTGCGCGAATGAATATATTTATTAAATATTGACACCCAATAGTGTCACGAGTAATGAAACAATATGTGGCGCCCCGATGTATAATCCGCCTTTGGTCGGGGTGTTACAGATGCGACATTCCTAAAATTTAGAAACCGACCATTAAAAAACCAAAATATAATTTTATAGAATTTTAATATTGAATTTAATATAATTATTTATTTAATTAAGTAATTTTGACAATAGTAGATTTAAACAACATAGCCCAAGTGTTGAAGTGTCCAAGCCATTAGCTAGTTACCCATGACTCTATATTTAAACAAGTTCATTGTCCGAATGTCTTCAAAGAAAAATATAAGATTTGATGAATGCGGTTTCATTGGTTTCTACTACAAAGCGTCATCTTGGAAAGTTCAGATTAGAGGGTTTTAACAAGTTCTTTGAGTTAGTTAACTCTAGTTATGATCAATATGAACTTGAAGTGGTAAACATGGATGGCGAGTACATTAGTGCAAAGAAGCCAAGACAAAAAAAAAAACATGTACTAATCGCCAGTGTTATGAGTGTGAATGCTTCAATACAATTGTAGATTTGCTAATCTGAGAGTTTGGACATCGATTTAACGATGCAACATCTGACTTATTTGTTTGAGTAGTTCGAGTCCTTGTGATAATTATCGTTTGTTTAGTATTTCCCAAAATGCAAAGATTAGCCAAGATGCATCCTAATGATTTTGATGATTATGAAAAAAAGATGACTTTCGGTTGAACTAGAGAGCTATATTGATAATTTAAGAGCGGATATTCGATTTGCAAACTTGAATGGTTTATCAAGCCCTGTTCAGTTGATGGTTGAAACAAAGAAACACCTTTCGTTTAAATTGATGTATCATTTATTAAAGCTTGCGCTCGTGTTACCTGTTGCAACCGCAACGATTGAGAGATGTTTCTCGGGAATGAAGTTTTTGAAATCCGATTTACGTAATCGGATGGGTGATGAGAACTTAAGCGATGGTTTGATTTGTTATATTGAAAAAGATTTGCAAAGGAATGTGTCGGTAGATGATGCTATGTCAAGATTTCAAAAAATAAAGACTCGAAGAGAACGACTTTAGATATTTGTAATGATATTTAACCTGTTTTTGTTGGTTATCTTAAGTTGGATTGTCTTTGTAATTATACTTGACATACTTTTGTTTATTATCTTTTGTAATGATATTTTAACATATTTTTGTTTATGATCGCTAGTTTAATCATTTTTTTTATGACTTGACCCGAAGCGGACGAATTTTTTTTGTAAGGCGATCACCCTTACAATTTTTCGCTCCCAATGAAAAAAATTTTATGGGTATGCCACTTATTAACACCTAAGTTTTTCATAAAAGTAACTGAAAGAAAATAATGAAATAATAATTAACTGATTTTACAGATTGGTTATAAAAGTTAATACCTCGTCCGTTATATTAGAAGTGTCATGGTTTGAAAAACACAAAGTTTAAGATGGATTGAATTATTACTTTTTTTATTACCAAATGACAATAATACCCTCAGAATTGGGTCCATCATTATTGTTTATTAATTAATGCTAGTTGTGTGTGCTTAAGGGTAAACTTGGAAATTGGTTAATAAAATTTGAGAGTGAACATTTGTAAGACTATCCACTGTCATAATCCAACCCAACCCTAATTTTTTATTAAAAAACTAATTTATCTCTCTTCCACCTATACAACCTAATCTAATCCAATATTTCACTCACTATCACAACCCAATCTAAACAAATACTTTATTAAACAAATATGATTTATTTTATTATACACAAAACTCACTAAATAAAATAACAATAATAATTTAAATAATGTAGAAGAATAATATACAAAAGTACAAGTTATATAATAAAATATATATCAATTGATTGCAAACTTGGATTGGTGGAGCAAATGGATTGATGACCATAAATAAAATTGAAGTTTTTTTAATAAAGTGTTTTGTCTTTTGTCTACCCTGTAATCAATAATAGTAAATGATTGCTATAGCAAGTAGTCGGACAAATGAAAAAAGAAATATGAACATTTTTAATGAGACGTACGGAGTATATCCTAACAAAAACACTTAAAAATAAAAATTTTGCATACAAAAGATAAAATATAAGCTAGTCAAAACAACGCAAAGTTTAGAGACTAAAAGAAGGGTGTGTGACACGTTAAAATTATTATATCCTAATGATAAGTATAAAAAGGTGTATATATTACAGAGTTTTATGACATTATCCTAACCTTTATGAGAAAAATAGTATTATAAGCTAAAAAGGTCAAAAAATGTCTCCCCTGGCCTTGGCTATACAAGCATCACGTTATTGACTGGACGTTTTTAGTAAATTACTAAATTTCTAAATGATCTTTACATCTATATCATAAAGATGCGAATTGTGTGTGACTGACATGTTCAATCCGAACATATCCAATTTATTTAAATGTGTCAAACGGATTGAGAGTTATAATCAAATTGTAAATATGTTACTCGAATTGATTAGTTAATTGTTAAAAAATAGGTTAACAAGCCATAAACAAGTTAATGGATCATGTTTAACAAAATAGGTTAACAAATCAACTTATTTAAGACCATGTGTTACCACAACACCGATGCGTGGAAGATTGCCACATCAGCCAATCGCGCCTCCGACCACCGTGACACACGGCACAGAAATGGTGAAAGACCAGCGTCTGGAAGTCTGGCAGCGGCGTAGTGGGGAGAAGAGAGTAAAGAGGTAGGCCATTAGTGATTTATTGAATATGAACTTTGAACCCTTAGATCAGTATTTTAATTCCTAACCATTGGATTGTCTTGAAAGAAAACAAAAATAAATACAAAACACGGTAAAATGTTGTTTGAAGTATAAAAAACCAATACACACACATATATATATAACCAATATTAATAGTTTTAAACATTATTTAAACCCCCCCCCCCCCCCCCCACCCACACACACACACACATTTTAATAATTCATACCCACACAACATGTCTTTCCAAAAACATCATTTTAAACATTATTTAACACCCCCCCCCCCCACCCCACACATAACATGACTAAACGGGTTAAACAAGTTAATTGAAGCACAACCCATACTTGAAATAGGTTAAATATACAATCCTAAATTTTGATTATTTTGATGTTATGTAATAACTGCCAACTAATTTTGTTGTCATGTAATAATTGCAAGTTATATGATTCAACCAAGGCTCTATAACTCTAAATTAACAGTCTTCTGTTAATGGCATCATGGATTGATTACTAAAGTATGGGAGTGTCTATAGCCTCTAAATAAATCATTAAGGTTAAGAATCCAACCACGTCATCAAGGTTCAATGTATTTCTCCCTTTGTAAACACAATCATTTTCATATAAGACATTCCACAATTCAAAGTATGGATACTAACATCATGCGTAGTCAAAACTTTTCACACTTAGGCGTTTTGTGATACGTGACGGTTCAATTAGCATTGGAGAGTTTTATAAAAAGTGGTGTGATGATAAAAAAGGTCATAACTCTCATGCAATCATTGTCCCTCTCACACAAAGCGCCACACTTCCCACTACACATGGTCTAAGACCGCGCAACAAGCGCCACACTTCCCACTACACATGGTCTAAGACCGCGCAACGGATAATGCTCCTATAGTATAGGGTGTTGTGTAACATGTGACGTCACGTCACTATAGGGTAGAGGTGCACAAATCGGGTATTTTTAGAAACCAGAACCGGGTAGGAACCGGTTCCAAGTATGGTCAACAAACGTCAAAACCGGGTTTTAACCGGTTCCACCGGGTTTTGACAGGGTATTTCCGGTTCCGAGTACGGCTCCGAGGAGAAGCGCCCCGCTACACATGATCTAAGGCTGGTCATTGTTGAGTCTTAAAGGGGGCCGCCAAAGTCACCTCATTACCTCAGCACCATTAGACATGCCAGCGTCTAACCACTCTAGCACTTTAGTGTCGTCTTCTTAACCCTCCAACCCCCCCCCCTCCCCCCAAAACTCCAATGGGTTAGTCCGCTTCCTAAAACCAATCACACGCACGGTTATTTATTATTTTCTTTCATTTCAATATTAGTTAAACCACAACGCGCTAGTTAAGAATAAGCTAGTTAAAACTCGATTGCTTGCATGGCAATGACATGACACTTTAACTAGCATTATAGCATAATGCCAGCATTAAGATCACAAACAAAGCAAGATTTCGCACTAAAAGCATATACCACTAAAAATTACCAGATTAACCAACACTATGTCAAAGCCACATAACAAAACTAAGTTGCATGCTTGACTATTGCCCTTTTAAAATTTGCTAATACTCCACATAACCACCAGAATACAAGTAATCTTGGTTTGGTTTCAAAATGAACAGGTCAAAAGTAAGTTGATCATTCTCACTTTATACGCAACGCTTGTAGCTGATACCTCTCCAAATCAGCATCCAGATCTTCAGCCGATACTTTTTCTGGACGAGTTCGCTCTCCACCATGACCCTTTCCCCTTTCAGATCCACGATGATGCGCATTATCACCACCACGCGCTTGCCCTCTTCCAACAATTCTGTCAAATATAGAAAGTGACTAGTTCAATAAATGCCTCTAGTTAAACCACAAGTATAAAACAGGAAAAGAATATTGTAAATGCATGATACTAATATAGTGGAAATTCATTAATACCTTCGAGAAGGATTTATGGGATGAGTTCCCAAAATACCCGTTTGCATTGGTGGTACAGGAACGGGAACAGGAACAGGGGCAACAATGTTTACTCCAACCAGTTCTAGTTTCATAGGCTTACCATCCAGCAGTAAATTGTTATATCTCTTCATTGCAGCCAGTGCATCTGCATGGCGCATATACACCACCTCAGCAGTTCCCTGGGAGAAAAAAAAACAGGGTCAACCATTTGACCCGTACCAAAACTAACCAGTTTTGACACCAATAAACTAATATACCTTTGATCTTCCACCTCTATCGTAATGAATTGCATAGCGTTTCAGTTCACCGATGTCTGAAAATAGCACCTGAAAATAGACAATATGAGCATGATGTTAAAGATTATGCGCATTAAGTTCTTCTAAAGTGGGAAACACCAAACTGAATTCTGAAAGAATATTAAAGACTCTTAACTTTACTTAAGTACTTAATAAACTGATTTCAAATTCAAATGGTGTAGTACATCTAAAGAAATGATAACCAGATTTTAAACTAAATAAGTGCGCAAATGACCACCAGTAGTGTTGCAAAACTGCAAATAGTATCCTGTGTATCTATACTTCATGTTATATTATAAGATAGAGATTCCAGAATGAATAAAGAAACTTTCAGTTGAAAGATTTAATTTTGTAACTATCCATATTGGATATATGTTTATGGAAATATGTTTATACTGATAAAATGATCTACTGTTTTGTTACACAGATATACATAATCAAAACTAGTAATAATCATAGTATAATTCTAGGTTTCCAAAACTTTGTTCCATAATCAATAGATTGTCTACTAATATCATTTCAATTCCACAAGCCAAAACAATCATTTTCAGGAGACAAACTAAAACAAACCCTACGAGCAAACTTAAACAGAACTCAAGATCGATAATACTTATCAGATATAAATCAGATACCATTTCGTCAACCAAAACACAATTATAATAGCTGTAAATCGTATACCTTAATATCATCATTGCTAACTTCATAGTCCAAATTCGAGATGTAAAGCCTTGTCCCTGCCTCAGAGTTGGACTCGCCTCCAATCAGCGTATTTTGCACATGATAAGCCTGCAATCAAAATGGTTGCCTAATCTGTTACATATACAATATGGCAATGGCAGGACGAAATTGTAATGCTCGCGTACTTTGAGAACTGATCTGTAATTGTTTGCATAACTAACTAACATTACAAATAATTACAAATCAGTCTTCAAACTACATAACTTTTACAAACTTGCCCCTATATGATGTGCATGTAACATAATCAGCCTTCAAAACAATAATCACACACACACACACAAAATAATAATAATCACTGCCTCAATATGTACACAAACACAGAGAAATCAAAGCCTAATCTCACAAAAGTATGCAAAACACTGGAAATCATAATATCCAACAGTTTAGGAACAAAATTGTAAAAGCCAAATAGTTTTGGGGAATAATCTGTATGTCCACGAACACAGAATCAAAAACCCAATCTCACAAAAACATGCAAAACTCTGGAAATCGTAATATCCTACACTAAACGAACAAAATTGTAAAAGTCACATAGTTTGAGAACTGATCTGTAACTGTTTGTCTAACTAAGTAACTAACAATACAAATAACTACAAATCATTCCTCAAACTACATATATTCTACAACTTCATCCCTAAACTATCGTATCCATAAAACAATCCGCCTTCAAATCAATATTTTCATCACACTCACACAATAATAATCACCGCCTCAATATGTTCACAAACACAGATACACACACAAAAATAATTGCAAATCAGTCCTCAAACAATGTAACTTTTACAGTTTTATCCCTATACTAGTGTGCACATAACATAATCCGCCTTCAAATCAATATTTTCATCGCACACAAACACACAATAATAATCACTGCCTCAATATGTCCACGAACACAGACATACAAACACATAAATAATTACAGTCCCTGTACTATGTAACTTTCACAAATACAATTCCCTCCCTATAACATTGCGCACGTAACATATCAATCAATCAATCAATCATACCCAGTAAAATCCCACCGACAGCAAAGCTATAAGTAGGGTCTGGGGAGGGTGGGATGTAGGCACACCGTACCTCTATCCAAAGGAATAAAGAGGTGGCTTCCAGAGAGACCCTCGGCTCTAAGCACATGTGTATGAAGCAAAATAAAGGAAATCAAAGTTTAACAGCTATATAAAA
The DNA here is from genome assembly GCF_021521415.1 of Bidens hawaiensis. NCBI lineage: Eukaryota > Viridiplantae > Streptophyta > Magnoliopsida > Asterales > Asteraceae > Bidens > Bidens hawaiensis. The sequence goes on along the minus strand of NW_027502660.1, from coordinate 22,936 downwards.
ACTACTACTAATTATAATAATATTAATAATAATATTAATAATAGGATCACAGTTTAACAGCTATATAAAAGCTAATAATAATTATAATAATAATAATAATATATGTAAGGGAAATACCATTATGGTATGTGACCTAAATAAGTTAAGTCTAAGCCCTAAGGTATTCAATTCTCTCTAAAAATCCTTAACTTTAATTCTACTTCTCCACGAATTCCTATCCTCAACCATGTCCTCGGAGAGGTTTAGGTCTATCAAATCATGCCTAATCCTCTCATCCCAAGTCAATTTCGGTCATCCTCTACCCCTCCTCCCCTCTATAGTAATGTTGTCTACGGATCTAACAGGATTCGTCGTAACATAAATAATATGTAAGGGAAATACCATTATCGCACGTAACATAAACCGCATCAAATCAATATTCATTACACGAACACACAACAATAATCACTGCCTCAATATGTCCATGAACACAGACATACACGAACAGAATTAATAACAAATCAGTCCTCAAACTATGTAAATTTTACAATTTCGTCCCTTAATTACTGTGCATGAAACACAATCCGCCTTCAAATCAATATTCATCACACAGTAATAATCACTGCCTCAATATGTCCACAAACACAGAGATACACACACATAAATAATTACAAATCAGTGTCTGTATTATGTGACATTCACAATTCCGTCCCTATACCATCATAAACACAAACACACACTAATAATCACTGCCTCAATATGTCCACAAACACAGAGATACACACACATAAATAATTACAAGTCAGTCTCTGTACTATGTAACTTTCACAAATCACAATTCCGTCCCTATACCTTCGTACACATAACATAATCCACCTTCAAATCAATATTCATCAAGCAAACACACAATAATAATCACCACCTCAATATGTACACAAACACAGAGATGCGCACACAGAAATAATTGCAAGCCAGTCCTCAAACTATGTAACTTTTACAACTTCATCCCTAAACTACTGTACACGTAACATAATCCACCTTCAAATTAATAACCATCACACAAACACACAATAACAATCACTGCCTCAATATGTCCACAAACACACATATACACACACAAATAATTACAAATCAGTCCCATACTATGTAACTTTCACAATTCCGTCCCTATACCATCGTACATGTAACATAACCGCTTCAAAACAGTATTCATCACGTGAACACACAATAGTAATCACTGCCTCAATATGTCCACGAACACAAACATACCCACCGAAATAATAACAAATCAGTCCTCAAACTATGCGACTTTCACAATTCCGTCCCTATACTGTTGTACACGTAACATAATCCGCCTCAATATGTCCACAAACACAGAGATACACATACAAAAATAACTGGCTAATTGCAAAGCAGTCCTCAAACTATGTAACTTTTACAGTTTCGTCCCCCTACACTATCGTACACAGAACATAATCCGCCTTCAAATCAATATTCACCACACAAACACACAATAGCAATCAGTGTCTCAACCTAATCTCACAAAAGCATACAAAAGTCTGGAAATCGTAATACTCTACACTATAGAGACGAAATTGTAAAAACCACATAGTTTGAGGACTGATCAGTAACAAATAACTACAAATCAGTCCTCAAACTATGTAGCTTTCACAATTTCATCCCTATACTATCATACACATAACATAATCCTCCGCCTTCAAATCAACATTCATCACACAAACACACAATAATAATAATCAATTAATCACTGCCTCAGCCTAATCTCACAAAGCATAACAAAAAGTAGAAATGCAGTTAAAATACACGAAGAAACCCTAACTTACGACCTGTGGACGGAAATAGGGTTTCGAACGAGCTGAAACTCGGTCTTCGGAGCGTCTGGTGGGACCGGGACCAGGACGAGGTTCGGAGTCGTGAGAAGTGGAACGGCCGTGACCGCGGACGCGTCCGCCTCCTCGGTCGGATGCTCCGGACGACTTCTTGTTGATTTTGATGATGTCATCGAGTGACATGTCGAGACGGTCCGCCATTTTCGGTGGAGTTTGTGGTGCAAAATGTTAGGGTTTATGTTTATGTTTATGAGATGAGTTTTGGGGGGAATTTGGCGTATGAGTTAATTTTTAACGTTTGGAAGCTTTTGCTATGTAAAACTTTTTTGTTAAACAAATCATCAATGTAATTATTATGTGAGTCGACCGTGTTTCTTAATTTAGTCTATTGATTGTTTCAGAGCGTTAGCGTTTTGTGAATCGGTGCGGTTAGGAAAATCGATTGATGTTAAGATTTAGGTTTTTTAAAAACGGTGGCCTAAGAGCATTCTCATCCAACACTCTATTTTATGTGAAGATGTTTTTATAATTTAAATAGTGATTTTGGTTGTTGTGAGTGAAGAGTTTTTATATTTTAGAAAAAACAGTGATTTTTCTGTATATTTGAAAAGTTACTGTTCACCCCCCATAATTTTTTAATATTTTTTTAAAGTGGTTGTGAGTGAGGGAAAGAGAAAAGTTAGTGAAAAATATATAAAAAGGTATTATTTAATTAAAATAAAGAAAAAAATATAATGAGTTTTAATGTAATTTTTAGTTTAAGAATAAAGAGTAGGATGAGAATGCTCTAACAACTTAACATTTGCTTTTTGAGGCACTTCCTCCACCCATATCTTTATGTGCCAGTAGCACTTCCATACGAAGAAAGATAGGCTTAGTAAATAAAATAAAAACTTTAATATATTTACACGTCAGTGGTCTAGCTCAACAAAAACAAACAATGTTAAAGTTCTGTTAACGGAGATTATTGTAGGAATATAGGTTGAAAGTTGCGATTGCCAGAAATTATTTATAAAGCTGGGCTTACCATCGGCCCATTGGTGAAAGTTTGGGATTATTATAATCTAACAAACTTTAAAACAAATGTACATTTTATTCACGCTTGGCTAAAATAAAAAATGCATGCTTGAACTTTTAAGAGATTTGTTTACGAGTGGAACATGAGAAACTTTGAAATGTTATATGTCCTATTTTATAAGTAGTTAAAATTCTATTACTTATAGTTTTGGTTGAAATGAAATATGAATATTGCTATTTGGATCAAGGGTCCAGATGTTTTTGAATGGGTCGGAGATTCAACATGAGTTTTCTCAATGAATTTGGTTAAGAAGTTACTAGTTAAAAGCAGAGATAATAATAACTACGTTTTGTCTTGGTGTAAATGGATCCGGATAAATGTAATAAACACATGTGAAGAGCATAAATGAATTGAACCATACCTTGCTTTTTCGGTAGGTTTTGCTCATAATTCATATTAAAGTTTGCTTTGTATATATACTCAAAATTCGATTATTGTTAATTTTTTTGTGGGTTTCACTTGCGATTATTATTGCAAATGATTTATTTGATTTCTGTTGATAAATTTTAGGTCCGTTTTGCTTATAAATTTTGTTATTAGACTTTGAAAAGTTGTTCTCTTTGTTAGTGTTAGGTATAGCAACGCTTTATTCTTTTTGTTATACGTTTTTAACATTTATTAGTGCCCGCGGCGAAGCGCGGGTGATAACACCTCGTTCCTAGTAAAAGTATAGCATGTAGGTCACCATAGCTTGCATGAAGCAACAGGAATCTTACTACAGAAATGGTGAGATTTTAAAAAATATACGGAAAAAAAAGAAAAGAAGAACAGAAAACAAAAGGTCAAATCCACATCTTATCTTATTGATAAATTAAACTAGGTGTGATCCCGGCGCGGTGCGCCGGTGCACCTTCGTTATATTTGTTTCTCGGGGCGGTTGCCAGTGTACCTTCGTTATAGTTGTTTCTCTATTTAGCTAGGCCGTGGGTGTGATTTATTAATTGTTACAAAAGTTCCTTCCATTTATGGTGCTACATTTAGCTAGGCAATTTGGTGTACGTTTAACACCAACGCTATCGTTTATCTCCCACCTTGCAATAATCGCACCGGTCACATGATTCAAACGCATATAAAACATAGTACGTTATAATAGCTTTACCACCACACCACCTTTTCCATTACTTGATTTAGTAAGAAATCTATAAATACAAAAATCTATTTCTATTTAAAACAAAAAATTGAACAAAAAAAAAAAGTTATCAGCAGGTTCGAACTAGGGACCTACGATTCGCCAAATGACCACACTACCTATTTAAAACAAAAAATTGAACCAAAAAAAAAGGAAAATAAAAAGGTTATCAGAAGGTTTGAACTCAAGACCCATGATTCACCAAGCGACTACATTACCACCACAACAACTTCTATGTTTGTTATTTTTTCTGCTTTCAAACATTAAATTGTAAAACAGATTTCAAAATATTTAAAAAAAAAAGAAACTTAAACATGACAGCCACTGATTGGACATTCCCACAATCATTGTAGCAGCAGGTTTTCCTTTATAGTATACAAGCCAGGTTTGTTCTTAGGTATACAAATGTGAACCTCAAATATCAGATCTTTAATTGAACAACAATGACCTTTTGAATATACATGTTTGTGTTCGTTTATTTAACTTTAAACAAACTTAATCGAACAAATATTTTTGTAAATGTTTGTTCGCCAGCTCGTTTAAAAAATGAACATGTTTGTTGTATTCATTCGTTAAAAATCTAACCAAACAGTTGATTAACATACACAAACATAAATAGGCGAACTAAAAAAAACGTTCACGAAGATAAATAAACTATCATAAACAACATAAATGCTACCAAAACATCAGACCATTGTCTACATCCACATAAAATAGTAATAGTTAATGAATTTAAAATTATTGGTTTTATTCTTTGGGAATGAACAAAAACCAGTTATAATAACAAACTAATAATAATATTATACAATTATACATTATACATTATACAATATACAATATTAAAGTTGAAACTCAATGGTAGCGTTTGGTACGCAGGAATGGAGGACGGAATGGAATGACTCATTATGAGGGAATGAAAAAAAATGTGTTTGGTTGATCAAAGGAATTAAATGACCCATTACCTAGTCCATTCCATTCCCTCTAAAATACCTCAATTTCATTCCATCCATACCCATGTTTTTTTCCATTTCATTCCCTCTTTCACCCTACATCATATGGCAAGAAGGATGCTGAGCAGACTAGGCCAAGGACCAGAGCCTACATGTTGACACAAGAACAAGCCAAACAAATTCCAGATGTCGTGACAGGTACATTTCTAGTAAACGGTATTACAGCTTCCGTATTGTTTGACTCAGGTGCGACCAGGAGTTTTGTAGCTACCCAGTTTTGTAAGACAGCTAAGATGAAATGTTGTCGTGTGCCTGAAACTTTTATGGTAGAAACCGCTAACGAGACCTCATTTAAAATTATGAGATTGGTCAAGAATTGTAAGATAGAATTGGAAGGACACGAATTCCCTGCTACCCTGTATGTTTTAACCTTATGAGGATTCGATGTAGTATTGGGGATGGATTGGCTGTCTGAATTTGAAGCTCAGATAGTGTGCAGGAGTAAATTAGTAAGATTGAATCTTCGGATGGTAGTTCAGTAACGGTTTATGGTGATAGAGAAAGTACAGGGCTTAATGTCATTTCGATGATAAAAGCCGAAGGTTTGTTAAGGCGAGGGTGTAGTGCCTACCTGGCGTATGTTGTCAAAGCTACGGCCGAGACGAGGGAAGTGAAAGACGTTCCTGTAGTGTGTGACTACCCGGAAGTTTTTCCCGATGACCTTCCGGGGTTACCACCGGAGCGAGAAGTGGAATTCCAGATAGAATTGATACCAGGAGCACAGCCCGTCGCGAAAGCACCTTACCGTTTGGCGCCGTCTGAGATGAAGGAATTGATATCCCAACTGCAAGAACTCCTCGACAAGGGTTTCATAAGGCCGAGTGTTTCCCCGTGGGGCGCACCGGTGTTATTCGTTAAGAAGAAGGATGGGAGTATGAGAATGTGCATTGACTACAAGGAGTTGAATAAGCTTACCGTGAAGAATAGATATCCGTTGCCCCGGATTGATGATTTGTTTGATCAGTTGCAAGGTGCTAGTTGGTTCTCGCGAATAGACCTCAGATCGGGTTAAGCTGAAGGTGAAAGAGGCGGACATCCCTAAGACAGCATTTCGGACACGGTACGGACACTACGAGTTCTTTGTGATGTCGTTTGGTCTAACCAACGCTCCCGCGGCATTTATGGACATGATGAACTAGGTATGTCGGCCGATGTTAGACAAGACGGTTATCATTTTCATTGACGATATATTAATTTATTCAAAGACCGAGTCTGACCATGCTGAGCACCTGAGGGAAGTACTGGAAGTTTTGAAGAAGGAGAAATTGTATGCAAAGTTCTCAAAGTGCGCATTTTGGTTGCAAGAGGTGCAGTTTCTAGGTCATATAATCAATTCAGAGGGGATTACGGTGGACCCAGCCAAGATCGAAGCGATAAAGAATTGGAAGACCCCGCGAAACCCGACTAAGATACGCAGTTTTCTAGGGTTAGCTGGCTATTATAGGAGATTCATTCCGGGCTTCTCAAAGATAGCCGCACCGTTGACAAGTATGACCCGAAGGACTGTGGTGTTCGATTGGGGAATGTGGCAAAAAGAGGCGTTTGAAGAACTAAAGAAGAGGCTCACGCAAGCTCCAATCCTTGTTCTGCCCGATGGAGAAGAAGATTTGGTAGTTTGCACTGATGCTTCATATCAGGGGTTAGGTTGCGTGTTGATGCAACGAGGGAAGGTCATAGCTTATGCGTCTAGGCAATTAAAAGTTCACGAATATACGTACCCGACGCATGACCTAGAGCTAGCCGCTGTAGTACATGCTCTTAAGATCTGGAGACACTATTTGTATGGTACCAAGTGTACTATATACACGGACCACAAGAGTTTGAAATACTTCTTTGAGCAGAAAGAGCTGAACATGAGGCAGAGAAGGTGGTTAGAACTGATAAAGGATTATGATTGTGATATCAAGTATTACCCGAGAAAGGCTAATGTGGTTGCTGACGCCTTGAGCCGGAAGAACGCAGAAGTTATCGCGATAGTAAAGTCTTATAAGCTGATAATCAACTCAGATTTCTTTGAAGAGATCAGCAAGGTTCAGTCAAAAGTGTTGATAGATGAAGGGTTGATGAAGAAAGAAAGGATTTTCGGCCAGCAGAACGAGTTGATAGATAATACTCATGGTGTAAAGACCAGATTTGACCGAATGTGGATCCCACCATGGGAAACTTAGAGGTCGAATTCTAGACGAGGCCCATATGTCTCGGTACTCGATTCATCCAGGATCTACCAAGATGTATCAAGACTTGAAGAAGGAATACTGGTGGCCGGGTATGAAGAATGAAGTAGTAGATTATGTAGGTAAGTGTTTAACTTGCCTACAGGTTAAGGCCGAACACCAGAAACCATATGGAAAGATGCAGCCGTTGGAGATACCAGAATGGAAGTGGGAACACATCACCATGGATTTCATAACTAAGCTATCGCGTACAGCTAAGAATCATGATACGGTATGGGTGATTGTGGACCGCTTGACGAAGAGTGCTCACTTTTTGCCTATACGAGAGGCTATCTCGTCAGAAGCGTTGGCAAACGTGTTCGTCAAAGAAGTGGTTACAAAGCATGGGGTGCCATTATCGATTGTGTCAGACAGGGATACCCGCTTTACTTCAAGATTCTGGAAGAAGTTCCACGAAGCCATGGGAACAAGACTAAACATCAGCACGGTGTATCACCCTCAAACAGATGGACAGTCCGAGAGGACTATCCAAACCCTTGAGGATATGCTACGTGCTTGTGTGTTAGACTTTGGAGGAAGCTGGGATGATCATCTGCACTTGGCAGAATTTTCTTACAACAACAACTATCATTCAAGTATCGGTATGCCTCCTTTCGAGATGTTGTATGATAGACGTTGTAGAACTCCTATTTGTTGGGGGGAAATTGGTCAGAAGGAGATTGGTAGTCTGGAAGTTGTGCAAGAAACCTCCTCAAGATTCGATCAGATCAAGGCAAGAATGAAAGCTGCTCAAGACCGTCAAAAGTCATATGTGGATAAGCGGAGACGGCCCATTGAGTTTGATGTTGGAAACCACGTGATGCTTAAAGTCTCACCTTGGAAGGGGATTATTCGTTTTAGAAAAAGGGGAAAGCTAAGTCCAAGGTACATAGGACCGTTCAAGATCGTGGCCCGTGTGGGTGAAGTGGCTTACAAGCTTGATCTACCTGATGAGCTGGAAGGAATCCACTCTACCTTTCATGTTTCTCACTTGAGAAAATGTCTAGCTGACGACACATCCCATGTGCCACTGCTGGACATTAAGGTGGACGAGCAATTGAATTATATCGAGCAGCCCATTGAAATAGTCGACCGCAAGGAGAAGCAGCTTCGTCGTAAGGTTATTCCCCTAGTAAAAGTGATGTGGAAGCACCGTAAGGGATCGATGCCACTTAGGAAGTTGAAGAAGAGATGCGCAAGTTTTACCCGCTTTTGTTTAGTAGTAATGGTTAGGTTTCGGGGACGAAACCTCTTTTAAGGAGGGTAGACGTGTAACATACAACTTTTTGTTAAATAATAAATGACTGAAAGTTTTGTTATTTAACTGTGTGTCGTTAAGTTAGTCGTGTGTTAAATGTTTGGATAATATTTGGATTTGGAATTGTGAGTGGGTTGTGGGGCCCATGGCCCCCTATATAAGCCTAACCTCTCCATTCTTGTCACCATTTTGTTACACACACACACTCAAGAACATACACACTTTCTCTCTACATTCCGGATCCAAATCCGTGTAAAAAGGAGGAAGAATCTCGTGTGTAGACATCATCAAACAACAAGAATCAAGTCCAGATCTACGTATTGTCCGGATCTGAACTCGAACCTAAAGCAAAAGGTAGGTTTCGGTTTAAATGGTTAAGTTTTATGGTTAGAATCGACATGCAAACCGATAGAAGGATAGATCGGGGTATATGATGGAAGAAAAACATGAACTTGATAAGTTATAACCCCACGAGAATGTTATACGGTAAAAATGTGATGTTCGGGCCTTATAAAACGCAAGTATGCAAAGTTGGTACAACCCAAAACCCCTAAAAAGGGTAAAATCGGGTCCTAAGGAAGAGTCGCGAAGTAAAATGGCCATTAAATGGTAAAAACGAAGAAAAAGAAGGATTTCGCATCGCATAAGCCATGCGAAGCGAAAAAGGCTATTTCGCATCCCATGACCATGCGAAGCGAAAAAGGTAATTTCGCATCGTACAGTCATGCGAAGCGAAACAAGTTTCATGCGAAGCGAAATAGTTTCATGCTAAGCGAAATTCTTCCATGCGAAATTTTATAAAATTCATTTTCTGATGCATGCAAAGCTCAACCTAGCCAGGGGCGCTGCCCCTTGGACCCTGCTAGGGGCTGCCGCCCCTAGACCCCGCTACCAAGGGCGCTGCCTCCGGACCCCCGTTAGTCGAGGGTGTCATTGACTTAGATATAAGAAGTAGTAGTAATGGATATTTGACACTCGTAATGCGTTATACAGTTAGCCGTGCACAGCTAAAGAAGGACATTACTATTAACGGGGAGAGAAACCGACTTCAGGTGAGTTTCTAGCCCCTTCATCCGTTATGTTTTTGGAGCTGTGTGCACACTCATTTGTGATAGTTGTTAATACACTTAACTTAAGTGGTAAGTGTATGATATGTGTATGTTATATGTATGACTAAGTATTGAATATTATTATGGAATGTTTATACGAATGAATATGTACACATACGTATATACATGACCAGAAGATATGTACAGTATGCATGAATGAAAATGAATGTATGATCAAGTGACGTGACAGGTATGGTTATTGGAGACAAAGGGACCAGACCCTGATAATATCTGAGACAGAAGGGACCAGACCCTGATAATATCTGAGATAGAAGGGGCCAGACCCTGATAATATCTGAGACAGAAGGGACCAGAAATATCTGAGACAGAAGGGACCAGACCCTAATAATATCTGTGATGGTAGAGATAGAATAGTCTATGGTAAATTACAAGGCCTTATGAAAGAAAGTATGTAAGCGCGTGTGCATGTATATAAAGTTTGTATGAAAGAAGTAAGAGTAAATAAGGTATGAATACGTATCTTCGAATGCGTATGAGTAAGGGTATGAAAGTATTGTATGTTAAATGATTAACTAGAACTCACTCAGCGAAGCTGACTTTTAGTATGCACGCAGGCAAATAGGTTGAGGCAGCTGGCTTAAGGAGGGACACGGGGCATGGACTGAAGAGACTGGCATCCATGATGAAGTGTTATGACTGTTTTAATTAATTATTTATGAAAAGACAATTTGTATGTTAAGACAGAATAAATGTTTTGTAATGTGATGTATGAAGTTTTAAATTATTCCGCGAAAGTTTTAATTAACTCTGATTTTAGAACTGTGTTTATGAGTAAATCCAACAACAAAGCAGGGTTACCGGGAACGAGGCCTTACACATCACCGCCCACCAATGCCACGACCGCGGCCTACCTCCCACCATCACCGCCACTCACTACCATTTTAGTTTTGTTTTTTCTTTTTTTTTTTCCTACCTAGCAAACAACGCAAAGTAATCATTCATTGCATTCCCATGTAGTAACCAAACATCTTATTGGAATGGTAATAACCCATTCCATTACCACGTGCATTCCATTCCACCATACCAAACATAACCTAGAGATTGATCCATTTGTTTCTATTGTTTTACTAATGAACCTACGTGGCACATTCATGTCCTTTAAACTGAATGTATTTATAATTGTTTAAAGAAAATACTGTAAAATTATCAAAATGCCCCTGGATACTGTAGCTAGCTACAGTGCTACAGTACCCATAAGTTTTCCTTTAATATAGTATACTAGATTTTATCCCCCGTATTACGGGGGTTGTTTTACACTATTCGTTTTTAATATTTATATATGTATATTTGGATTTTAATTTTATTTATTGTAAGAATAGTTAAGAATTAATATACATGAGGTTTGATGATAAAATGGTTTCACAAATAAATGATATGTTATAATCCAATATTTGATGAAATTATTTTTTTTAATATAGTGAGATGTTATAACCCGTTTAAGAGCTATCTAGGTTTGGTGAGACCTTTACTCGTGAATTCGTTTAAAAGTTATCTGAATTTTGTGACTCATGACCCGCTTATGTTTTTTACCATAAAATTGTTTATTAATTATAAATAATATTTTTTTTAATTAAATATTAAATTTTAGTATATCCCTATTTTATAGGATTTTCATATCAAATAATTGGTAAGATTAATTTTTAATTTAATGAGATGTTATAACCCGTTTAAGAGTTATCTGGTTTTGGTAAGACCCATACCCTTGAATTTGGGTTAAATCAATGAGAAGCTTCCATTTAAAAGTCAAGAAATCTGATGGCTTCCATAAAAAGAGGGAGCGAGCACATCACGACACATAGATTTTAAAAGTCAATGAAAGGCCTCTATTTAAAAGTCAAGAAATCTGGTGGCGTTCAAGAAAAAAGAGAACGAACACATCACGACACATAGGATTTTAGGGTTTTCATTTATATATATTATAGATAATGAAGTAATTTAATGTAGAGATACCAAAATCCCAATTGATTTTCTTACCTTTTGTTCTATTTTTCACAGTTCTGAATTCTTACCCATCTTTAACTATAGAATTGTGAGAGCTCCAATTATTGAAACAATAATAAACCGTCATATTCTCCAAACCAAGTAAGCAAACACCATTTTTTAATAACCAAAAGTTTTATATTCATACATTCAAAAACTTATCCTCTATTCTATCGTCTCCAGTGAAGAACTAACTTGCCTCGTTTCACTCTTTTCCAGGTTAGCAAATACTATCATTCATTCTTTTCCAGGTTAGCAGCAAATACTATCATATTGGGATATAACCCGTGTAATACACGAGTTAAAGAATACAACAAAAAATGTTAAATTTAATAATATACGTAATAACATACCTTATGGATTTATAAGATATAAATAATGATAAATAAAATTTTATAATTCATAAATATCTAAAAACCTCATTTAATACAACATTTAAAATTACATTTGCAACTTTGTTAGCAATTCTATAAATGATAATAGTATTAGTTGGCATTCTCCTTAACTACTCTAGTTGAATGATATGTGAAATAATAATCTTATTTTAATAGTATAGATAGATGTATTTATAGGCAAAAGTTCTATAATCATCCAACCAAAAACCTACCATCTATCTTCTACAGTGAAGAACTGACTACTCTTCTCCGGTCACAAACCAGAAAGTACCTCACTTCAATCTTCTCTAGAAAAACATATTTCTAATCCTTGGAAATGATCTTCATCATCAAAGTCAAACTACTTATTATTCCCACCGACGTCTATCTCCACATTCTTGTTTTGAAGCCTACAAACAATTTTTTTAAGATCTTTTCAATGTAAAAATCTTTTCTTCTTTCAAAAGTATTTTTCTTTCTAAGTATTCAAGATTACCTTTCATGAAGTCTCATGTCCATTTTGATAAATTCCACATCACTTTCGACATTGCCCTGAGTTAAATTTGGGTCATGTTGAATCACACTGCATCTTTGTGAAAAGAGGTTTGTTGCAGTCTTGACAAGGTTTTGACATTTCCATCCAAATGTTTCCAACCAAGTAGTTGTATTTGTTAAATCAAAATTAGTCTTAACAAACAATACATTATCATTTGAACTTGAATAAAAATTTAAAAAAACTCACGAGATAAAAGCCGTCTTTGTTTAAAAACAATCGGAATGTTGGAATCACCATCAGCATCGAAATATAACTTCAACTCTTGGAGGATAATTTTTTCCACTATTTTGTCAATGTTTATTTTCTATAGATGGTGAACAAAAGATAACTTCATCAATGCCTGAATGTCTTTTCCAACTTCATAAAAGTAGGCAGGATTGAACATGAAACCAGCAATAACAAGCCGTAGACGTTCCCATCTTTTATCTATTATTCTTCACAAGTCATTGTAGCCTCCGCCGAGCTGCTGGTTGTTATTAAGTTTTCTAATTTCCAACTTTGTTTTATGCATCCATGCTAATGCATATCCCATACCATGTTGTTTATTACCCATCACAACCATGTGTAGCTTGTTAACAAGATAATATATCTTAATGGTCGAATCACATAGCTTCCAAAAGCGATCATCACCGATATACTCCTCTGAACGTGTCCCTTCTTACGTTCGTGAAAACTTGTCCACCTATTCAACTGTCTGAATTACTAATTTGAAAGGCACTTTGAGTCTTTTAACTTCTTTCACCGCAACGAAATCGTTCGAAATTAAAACATCTTCCATGTTGATGTTTCTCTCTTTCTTCAAGAATGAAATCTAACAGTGATTTGGCCTTATCAACTGTATCCTTTATCCATCCAGTCTTTCCAAAATCCTCATTTATCCTATCAGCAATGTATGCAGCACATGGAGTCCAATATATTGATGGAAACTCATCAGTTAAATCAAAGTCTACACCTGAATATGCATCTAAATCTTCACAAATAATTTGCAGAATTTTATCATCACCAATAGATGTAATGATTTCTCTAAAGATAGTAGAGATATCTTCTGTGGATTCCTCATCAACAGTCTTAAATAGCTTAACCTCATCAACAAATGGCATGAAGAAGTTGTAATTCACTTTATCGTTTTCTGATTTTTTTTCTGTAAGGCCCCGAACCCGGTAGCCCTACTTTCGCGTCGGATTTACTCATAAACACAGTTCTTACAAATCAGAGTTCATTAAAACTTTCGCGGAAAATAATAACTTTCATGAAACGTTACAGCAATCCAAAACTTGCCTTAATTAAACATTCTTGTCTTCCAAAATAAATGTCAATTACATTAAAACATCTTGAGTCTTCAGATGCTAGTCTCTTATTCGCCCACCATGTGCCCGCTCAAGCTAGTTGTCTCATTCTACTCACCTGCGTGCATACTAAAAGTCAACTACGCTGAGTGAGTTCTAGTTAATCGGACGCCATACAATACATACACATACATACATAGCCGAAGATACATATCCATACCTAACTAGTTACCCTTCTGTTCTACATACATACTTACTACCATACATACATCTCTACAATCCCTAACCTCAGTCCACCGAGAGTACGTTCATAGTCCGCCGTCTATACCTGTACTCAAGGTCGTGAACACGTAAAAGGTCCGCAGTCCTTACCTATGTTCACCATTCATGGCACGTGCAAGGTCCGCAGTCCTTCCCTATACCATCCTACATCCACAACACGTACAAGGTCCACAGTCCTTCCCTATGTTGCAACCTAATTCATAGCACGTACGAGGTCCGCAATCCTCCCCTATGCTACAAATACAGCACGTATAAGGTCCACAGTCCTTTCCTATGCTGATGCCTATCTATAACACGTATAAGGTCCGCAGTCCTTAACTACGTTGTCGTCTATTATCTGTAACACGTATAAGGCCCACCGTCCCTATCTACGTTTACATCTATCATCTACGTTACGTATAAGGCCCGCAGTCCTTAACTACGCCACCACCAGCCGAGTCTATGTCCGACAGAAGCTAGAGGGATTTGTCATCCTAACTTACTAGGTCGAACGTAGAACTCACATACCAGTCGTGTACCTGTATACACATACTTCACATATACAATAATTACATTATAGCATAAGAACACTCTAGGCGTTCTTTACATCATTCATTTAACAACCATACCCCTTGTCGATACGTGCAATATCCGAAGATCGTTCACGCCCCGACAAGTATTCATTTGTAATGTTCATACATCTTCGATATATAATATTCGTACCTTTATTTTTAACCTGACAGTACGCGCAATATCCGAAGATCGTTCGCGTACCGACAAGCAATCATTCATATCCATCACATATATCACATATGGCATACACTTATCACTTAGGATAAATGTATTAACAACACATCAAGTATGCACACAGCCCCGAAAACATAACAAGGAATGGCGCTAGAAACTCACCTGAACTCTGCTTCTTCCTCCGATAGTTGTAAATCCCTTCTTTAACTGAGCTCGGCTGACTGTATAAGTTACACGTATCAATACTCGCCTGATTTAATCTGGTGGCCTAGTATTAGCTTACTTTTACTTATCGTTTTTAATTTATTTTCTAATCGAACTTGACTTTAGGCGAAGTTAAACCTTAGGCGAACTTAGCTTTAGGCGAAGTTGTCATCAGGCGAACTTAGCTTTTAGGCGAAGTTGTCATCAGGCGAACTTAGCGAAGTTGTCATCAGGCGAACTTAGCTTTTAGGCGAAGTTGTCATCAGGCGAACTTAGCTTTAGGCGAAGTTCATCAGGCGAACTTAGCTTGCAGGCGAAGTTGTCGGCTGCAGCTACTGTTCGTCCTTAATCATCTTCGTTTCTTAACCAAATAACTTGATTTAGGTATCCACGGAATCGTCTGACCAGCGCCTACAAACCCCAACCATCAAATCGGCTTAACATCGATGTTTAAGGGGTGCGATTTAGGCATATAGGTTACGGGTTCTTTTATCAATCGATTAACCCATCAAATCTTAACCATTTTTAGTAAGTTTAGCTTTGTTGGATTCGTTTTTACCATACAAACACAGATCTATCATTTCTATACTAATCCAAACCTAAACGAACATGTTCTCGATATAAACGTACCGTAAATGAGTCGAACTACGAACACGAGCTGGTCTTGTTGCTTTGGTTCGTCACGACGATCTAGCACCAACGAGCTCGGGTCCTCGCCTTTGGATCTTGGTTCGGGTTGTGCGTGTTTTGGTGGTGTATGGAATATGAGAGAATGAGGATTAAATGGTGATTAATGGTATTTATATTTAGGGATCATGGGCTTAAGCCCATGGACTCTCCTTCCTTCTTTCATAACCCAAGTCCATAACCCATACCAACTCCTACTCTATTTATTTATTTCCCGATAACCCGAGTAAACTTTCCCTCTATTATTAAGTAATACAATTAATATTATTTTGAAAATTTCGGGATGTTACATTTTCCCATCAAGAAGAGAAATCTCTTTCTGGACACACCTACTAATGCGGTCTCCAACGTCTTCCTTCAAATCGATTGCCATTTGTGTTAGTAGACCCTCATTAACTTCATCAAAAACTGTTGCTGGCCCATTGTTACAAGTCTCGGTGATCATAGGCTTGAAATAAGCCGACTTCAATACATCTAATGACACCCCGACGTCAACAAAAAAACGGCCAAATGCTGATCTGAGTGATTTTTTAGCATCTCTTGAACCATTAGGTGCACATTGCACCTTGGTTTAGAGCATTCACGACAGCTCCTCTGTAATTATGTGAGGGATGTCTCTAAATTTTGTAAAATGATTATAATTGGACGTGAGTGGGGAGAGACTATTTATTTTTTAATATATTTGAAAGTGGTTGTGAGTGAATGAGAGAGAGATAATCATAAAAATGTACAAAAGTATTATTTAATTGTATATGGCAGGGAAAATATAGTTTTTTTAGTGTAATTATAGATGTAGGGAAGCTGCCGAGAATGCTCTTACTTGTCGTTTTCTTTTCTTATATGAGATGTTAGTTGTTTCATTTGCCGCTGCTTTAGGTTTCCTGTTGTTTGCTTTCAAGCTAGCAAGAATTGAATTTTGAACCTCTGTTGGAACTTCATCACATGGTGCCACGCCACCTCCGTGGACGGCAATATGTATTTTCTTCTTGCTAATACTCATTCCCGAGATTGTTTTCCCACAGTGGACACACCAGAGAAGAAAGCTGCCCTCTTTTGAAGTAGTTTGCACTCTTTCCAAGTCGGATCGAAACCATCTGGATCTTCAACTTCAACATACCATGGAGGTGGTGGCTTTGGCTTCCGAATAACTGGGTCCTCTGTAGCCATTTGTGGTCTGAAAATAAAACACTGAGATATAAGCCACATGTAGCATCGTTTCCTAGCTTTTGGGTTTAATACATGAAACACTTGCTGATACTTCTTAAGTGAGCTTGACTTTTAATCTTTCAATAGAAATAATAAATGATACAGTATATTATATGACCCTTTTAGCAGATATAATAACCATTAGGGGTGCAAACGACCCGAGCCTGAGCTCGACTAGGCTCGAATTCGGCTTGTTTAACTTAAACAGAGCTTGAGCTCGGCTCGTTTCGAGTTCTATTTTTAGGGCTCGAGCTCGACTCCTTTACTATTTATTAATTATTTTTATATAATTACACCTATTTATATATTTTTTTTTCTATTATAATTTTATGTATAAAATAATATATAGTATTTAGTTATTTTTATTTAGTTTTTTCATAGCATTATATATATTAATTAATAATTATTAAATATATAATTTAAAAAATTATATAATGGCAGACTCGTTTAGGCTCTCGAGCCTGTCCGAGCTCGATAAGTGAAGCTCGGGCTCGTGTATTAAACGAGTTTACTTTTCGGCTCGGGCTCGATTAAGCTCGGCTCGAAGCTCGATCAAGCTTTTAACGAGCCGATCTCGAGTAGCTCGGCTCGTTTGCACCCATAATAACCATATGACGACATTGAATTTGTGATTGTGATACTTTTATTCAAAAACACCTGTTGATAATAAAAAAACCCTACGTTAAACACTTAAACAAGAACTAGTAACAAACGGTTCGGTTGGATTAAAAACCCTAGGACTTACTTAGTTTAGACATACATTAAACAAGATATATATATATATATATATATATATATATATATATATATATATATATAGGATCAGGATCATGTGAGAACTTTTTGAGAATTGAGAACTATGAGAACCATTTCGAACCACAAAAAAACCCAAAAATAAAAAAAATCATAAAACAAAAAAAAACACAAAAATAAAAAAAGTAAAAAAACCAAAGTTCTTATTTATCATCCCGGTTTTAAAAAAAAACGTAAAAAAAAAATTCTCGGTTTAGCTAAATTATACATATATGTATAATATGTACATATATGTACACACATGTTTTTTTCCTATACATATATGTATAATTTAAGGTAAATGATAATGTACATATGTGTACATTACATAACTAGAGATTAAATGAAAATATACATATGTGTATAGGTATAATACGAATTAAAAAGAAAAAAAAATCGGTTTTTTTATTATACATATATGTATAATATGTACACACATGTTTTTTCCTATACACATATGTATAATTTAAGGTAAATGATAATGTACATATATGTATATTACATAACTAGAGATTAAATGAAAGTATACATATGTGTATAGGTTTAATACGAATTACAAAAAAAAATCGTTTTTTTAATGAAACCGGAATGAAATATAAGAATTTTGGTTTTTTTACTTTTTTAAAATTTTCGATTTTATTTGTTTTAATATTTTTAGAGGGTTTTTTAGTGGTCCAAAATGGTTCTCAAAGTCCTCAATTTGCCAATGGTTCTCTTAGGATCCTTACCATATATATATATATATAGGATGAATATCATTTAAGAACTAGGAAATTTTGTGAGAACTTTAAGAACCAATCTTAACCATTTATTGATTTAATCAATGACTTAAAAAGTATAATGGTATTTTTGTAAATACATACAAGATTATGGAGATTAAATAAAAGATAAATGGGCATTGTTGGAAAGCCACATTCTGTAACCACCGGCTACTTCCTTCCTAAAAATATGGACATTTCCATATTTCTCTCAAATCATTAGTTTGATTTAAAATGTAAAATCCGACTTTCAAAAATGGAGTTATTATTAAATACTTTAGTTTTGTAAATTCATCTTCACTTATTGGACTAATATTTAAATTTTGTCTTGATAATACAACATTTTGGCTTGATAGTTACATATACGTAAATAGTTTATTTACACGTCATGTTGAACATTTACATGTATGTAAATAGTTAACTGACGTATATGTAAAAAATATGTTACACGTACATAAAACAAAGTCAGATACTGCAAATTAAATAAATTTAGATAAATAAAAAAGAAAAAGTTAACAAATTACATATATGTATATTAAACAAATATATATATATAATTGAAAATTTACATATATGCATTTTACTTTACGTTAAAGAAATTCAATTTTCTAGTATGTATTTTGATGAACTTCAATGAAAATTTTACAGAGTGTAGAGAAAGTATTTGTTTTAAAAGATACATATGTGGATTTAATTAAAAAAAATCAACCATCCATATTAAGTAGTTTTAAAACACATCATCGTTTGGTCAAATAAAAATAAAATAAGGTAATTGTATGATAGAATTAAGGAAATTCAAATTATTGAAAACTACCAATATTTAACAGTTATTTATTTGGTAAAAATACCCTTTCTTATTAAAGAGAAAAAAAATAAAAGAAATTAAAAGATTGGTTGTGATGGGTTCTCAAAAAATATGGAGTTCTTAAAGAAAACCTTCCCTATATATATATATAATATATATAATAGTTTTAGCAAAAATAAAACCCTAAAAGAACCTAACAAGTGTAATAATCGAGTTCTATGTTGCGATTAAAAACCCTAGAACTTAATTTCACATACATGACAGATTAAATTAAATTGGGGGAAAACAGATGGAGATGGATAGTTAACCTTAACTGGTTTGTGAAGTTGAAATCGGAGATCCGGCGTGCGTGAATGATGTTGTATTGTGTTGAGAGGTAGGGCTGTGATGATGAGGTGAGGGTTTAGACTTTAGTGTTTGTGAAATTATATATCAATTAATAATTATTATATATATATTTTAAAAAAATTACATAAATGGCATGCTCGTTTAGGCTCGCTAGCCTGCTCGAACTCGATAAGTGAAAGCTCAAGCTCTGGCTCGTATATTAAACGAGCTCTGGCTCGGCTCCTCCCGTTTGCACCCCCAGCCACTGCTACTTAACTTAAATCCAAAACTACTAAATTCACCAAACACCAAACATGTTTCAACCAACCGAACCCACAGACGGATTTAAACACCAACTAAATGAGAATCAAACGGAATTGTACAAGCCTGGTGAGCTGTGCTTTTCAATTAGACACCACCGTGTGTTTTGTTTTTCGATACAAGGAGATGAGGAAGGTAGGGGTAGTTGAAAAAGGCAGTTAATCAAATTCAATGTTATCTATGTGTTTTAGGTGACAGAATTTAATGGGTTTTGGCTAGAGAATAATAATGAATGAATAAGTTACCAAATCACAAGATGAATATAAGTTGAGTTGGACTTCAAACCACTTTATACATTATAATTGATAAAAGTTGAAACATGAATGGTTGTATTCTGCAAAAGTAAATGGTACTTGATACTGAATAGCTACAGCTGTAAAAGAGAATTTTGTTTTTTTCTTTCTTGCTTTTTCTTGTGAGCTTGCTCCAAGTCACACCAACCATTCTTGAAATTTTTTTTTGTATACGTGGGTGAATTAGAAAGTTATTAAGTGATCGTAAAATAGACACGAATAGATATTTAGCTACTTGAACAAGTGGACTGTAATTGATTCCTAGTCAGGGTTGGTTTCAAGAAAGCAAAAAAAAAAATTTGGTCGAAGGCAAAATTTCATTTTGCTTTTAAGTAAAAGTAGTATTTTGTTGGGTTTAAACAATTTAATTTTGATATGGGTTTATTTGGTTATAATTTAGCTTATGTAAAAAACTTTATTATAAAAATATGATTAAACATGTCTTAAATGAGACTACAACCCATAACTTTTTGATTGAAAGTAATACCCATTTGCCATTAGACCAAGCTATTGGTTATGTAATTGAGTTTAATACTAAATATACATACTGTTTTAACCTAGCGGGGTGTCAGGCCTGTGGTCATCGACCACCCAGCCCCCCCCTTAGGGCCGTAATTTGGATTAGTATGCTCATTGTTGTTTTAACGGGAACAAAATATAGCTTGTTTTAACGGGAACAAAATATAATCTTCGTAATTTGGATTAGTATGCTCATTGTTGTTTTAACGGGAACAAAATATAGCTTGTTTGACCAATTGAACACATTCTTTTCCTCTGTAACCAGACCCACGTGTCTACAAGCAGATAACAAGCTTAAAAACGACAAAGGGTCGATTTCCACATGATTATCTTGCATACGTGAAAAGAAATCGAATACAAGATCGACACTCCCATTTAAAGCATATCCAGCTAGCATTGCATTTCAAGAAACAGTATCTTTATCTTTGACTTCATTGAAAACTGTTTATGATAAATCAACACGCCCACATTTTGAATACATGTCGATTAACCCGTTTAAAATAACGGTACGGGAAATAAAACCCGTACGGATTATGGAAGCATGCAATGCTGCACCTTCTTTTATATCTGCCAAAAAGCCACTGCACGAAGTGAGCTAACAAAAAACATTTCATTAAATACTTAATAAAAAACTTAAAATACTTCATTGAAAAATACAAACTTAATAAAGCAAAAAACATTTCATTAAATTAAAAAAAAAAAAACATTACCAATAAAAACAAAATATTTCATTTCAAACTAATCTTCTAGTTGACAAGGTTCGTCTTGTTTAGCCTTCCAAATTAAATGGAGCATTTAAACAATTTCATTTCAAATGGAATGCCATGGAAGGTTTAAGATGGAGCATTTGGTTAAAACTTAAAAGAAAATGCTCAATCATCTTTTCATTCAATTATTTTTAAATAAATACAAAACTTAAAAAATTACATTTGCTATTTATAGAAGATATCAATGTAATTAATGCTTGAGACGATTATTTGTATTTATTTTCCATAAATATTAAAGGATCCTAAGTTCACAATAATGTTATTTAAAACGCGTCACAAAAGATTTTAAGTCCATTTAACGCCAGTATGCATGTAATGGATGTATGGGCATGTTCTACTATGAACAAAGGAGTTAACGCCCATTACAGACGATCTTATATGTATATAAATACTTGTAAATATTTCAACCCTTTTTCATCCACGACACTAACTTTGTTGTAGTTTTATAGTTAGTTTTCAATAAATTACCAAAGTATGCCTTCTATTGAAATTCTTTTGGACAGAATTAGTAAACACATGACCATAAGTGAACTTCACTCTTAATTTCTTTATAAACAAATAATCTGTTTGTGCGATTTTTAAATGCTAAATAATTTAATATTATATATATATATATATTAAATAGAGGATTTTTCTTCCCTCATAAAATTACTATTCTTTTTACTATTTACTATTTTAATATTTTATTAACTATAACCACTAAATCATTATTTATAATTTCACAATTAAAATTATGGATTTTACTTTATTTTATTTTTTGTTTAAACTAAATAAAATACCTAACAAACTATATTTTTAAACACTAAACTTGAGCGAGTGTCGACTTTACATGTTTTATTTTTCGGTTAAATAGTTTTCTTAAACTTTGCTTTCTTATTTTTTATAGTCTGTCTTTACAATGACCGAAAATTTTTTCATGATTTAAAAATATCCCATCGTCACATGGCTTTATATCCGCATTTCAATGTTTGACACCTCGCCTTTCAATATTTTTTTTTTGGCTTACTAATTTATGTTTATGAATTTGTGTTGGTACCGTTGATAGTAACCGAATTTGTGTTGTTTCGCAGCTGTAACGCGCCGGTTTTTTTGGTTCTACATTTGATATAATTTGTTGTATTTTGGCATAGACGGCTTTGTTTCTTTTGTTTAGTTTCGATATCGTAACTTGATACAGAATGACTTCGCTTTGACACCGAGTTTATAGTTTAACTTCTTTACGTATGTGTTTTTATTCGATTTAACAGTCCCGTCATAAAACGCGAGTCCTAAAACCTAGTTCCTATTAAAAGTAGGTCACTATAGGATACATGAAGCAACAGGAATCTTACTGCAGAAATGATGAGATTTTCAAAAATGTGCAGAAAAAGAAAAAAGAACAGAAAACCAAACAGAAGGTCAAATCC
>NW_027502659.1:0-51919 GCF_021521415.1 Bidens hawaiensis | reverse complement strand
AGAATCGAAAATGAAATCTCAAGTAAAGCCATTCTATCGTTTCCAAGAAAATGTATATAATAACAAAGCATCATGGTAACACGTTGTTAGAGAAAGATCTAAATTGCTATCAAACGAAAATCTTGTAAATTAAATTGTTAAAGGAATTTTTCATTCATACAGCTGTTGTGATGTAAATAAATCATGAAAGAAATGATGTTTGCGTTAATAATAAGTACTAATTCACATAGATCGTTATCGAACAAAAATTCATGTTACAATATCTAGTATATGAAGCATTTATGAATTTGTCCCAAAAAGATTTTGCAAGGCCTTGGTCATTGAGTTTATGCAAACTATGAAAGTTTTAATTTGTTATTGAATAAATCTCAAATTCAACATTCAAAATGAAACCTCGTATTTATAAAGTTATCATGGGATTATCACCTTAGTTGACAATATTTATAATTCTTGAAAACACGTATGTAATTGTTTAATAATCTTTGAAAACAAAACCTCATAATAGAATTTTGAGTGAGTATAGTTGTCATGACAATATTATTGTCTTCGAAGGTGATTTATAAAATATGAGCGTAATACGTAAATCATTATTCTTGAAAGATTTTATAATTTAAAAAAATATAAATATTTGAGCACATGAGGATCATTATAAATACACTAGTGGTATATATATTAAAAAACATTAAGGGGGAAAATAAAGCTTGAGTGTGTATGGAGAGATTATAGGCTTTGAATAGTGAATGGTTCGGAAATTTGGTGAAGAGTGAGTGTGTTTCGGGTGTCTTGCGAAATTGGGTTTTTTTGAGTTGGGTTGATGGGGTTTGTTGAGTTTAGGTCGTTTGAGTGGGTTAGGCTTAGATGACTTGTGTGAGTAGTGGTTGGGCTATTTGGATGAGGTTTGCTTATTTGAGTTCGAGTTAAGTTAATGGGTTGGATAAGTCGACCTTGACTAGTTGTGTTGAGATTTGGTTTATACATGTATTTTGCAAGGAGTGTTTGGGTTACTATTTCAATATCAAACTCTATGGTTGGATGGAAACGGTGTGTGGCGATATGGTTTGTGATTTGACATAGCATGGGTCGAAGGATTTGAGTCATAGTTGGGTAACTTTGGTTTGTATATGTTCAAGGAATTTGTGGGTGTGTTTGTCGGTGTCTTTGAAGTATCATGATAGTAAGTTTGATAGGTTTTCATGGCGTAAAAGTGTCGGTATTTAGGGCTTTTTGTTAGGTTAATTTTTGTACATCTTGGATTTGCATGGGGTTTGAGTTGGTGAGGGTATAACTTTGGTATGTTAGGTTCATTCATCTTGAGAAAAAATTTGATTGTGTGGGAAAACTTTTGAAGTGGAAGGATGATTCGATTTAAGATGGTAGTTTGAGATGGAATACAGGTGTTTGGAAACTTGTGGTTGCGTTTAGGAAAATGTTTTCACTAATAATAAGTTTTAAATTGAAAATATCATAATTTATATATAATGATTGAAACATTCATGAAACTTTCGATAATAAAATTACAAATTAATATATATATATTATTTTTTGCGAGAAAACGGAACTTTCGCGAACCACCATGTATTGTTCGCGTTTTAGCAAACTCATGTTCGTAAAAGGTTGTTATAATAGTTAGAGAAAGTTATTTAGGTGGTTCCTACAAATGTTTGAAACATAAATTTTTTTATAAAAATATTGAGATTCAAGCTTGTGAATCACAACAATTTCTTTGCTAAAATATTTTCACAAAAACGAGAGTTGTTACGATACGTCGGGTCGGCTTAGGTTGTAAAATAATTTACGAGAAAATTTGGAATAAACCAGCTCGCGTAACGTAAATCGTTCTTGAAATGATTAAAATTAAGTAGTGGAAAATATAATGGGAAACTAAGATAATAAAGTTTGTTTTGAAGTTTATTTTAAAAATTAGAACCGATTGTCATGAGGAAGCAAAATAATTTTTTGTAAGGATCAATATAAAATTTTTGCTTATGAGGAAATTTAAATAAGTGAATTGAATGTCAAAATCTGTTATGAGGTATCAATATGAATGATTAATGTCGTTTTGGGAATACAAATTTGCGTAATGAAAGTTTATACCAAGTTCGTTATTTAATATCGTGTAACGAAAATATCATGATAAGTTAAAATGACTGGCACTGTGAAACGAGGAATTGAAACAAATGATTTTTGTCTTTTTTTTAAAAAACAAAATAGAATTTCTATGAGGGTTTGCATGAGGATTTCAAGACAATTACAAGCTACAAATTTGTAAATTTTTTAAAAAATCAAGGCTAAACTATCATAAGAAATTTAAAACGAGTTGAATCGTATAATGCAAATTTTATTTGAAAAGATATAATGAACCGAAAATTTCATAATGAAATTTGTTATGAGAATAAATTTGGGTAATGAAAATTAGGGGTGCAAACGAGCCGAGCCGAGCCCGAGCTCGACTAGGCTCGAGCTCGGCTCGTTTAACTTACCCAGAGCTCGAGCTCGGCTCGTTTCGAGCTTTATTTTCAAAGCTCGAGCTCGGCTCGTGAATGGATTTTGAAGCTCGAGCTCGGCTCGGGCTCGACTCGTTTACTATTTATCAATTATTTTTTTTTATATAATTCTAATTATTTTATAAATTGTTTTCTATTATAATTTTATGTATAAATGAATATATATATTATTTAGTTATTTTTTATTTTTTTTTTCATAACATTATATTTATTAATTAATAATTATTAAATATATATTTTAAAAAAATATAAATGGCAGGCTCGTTTAGGCTCGCGAGCCGGCTCGAGCTCGATAAGTAAAGCTCGGGCTCAGGCACGTTTATTAAACAAGCTTATTTTTAGGCTTGAGCTTGGGCTCGGGCTCGATAAAGCTCGGCTCGAACGAGCTTTTTAACAAGCCGATCTCGAGTAGCTTGCGAGCAGCTCGGCTCATTTGCACCCCTAATGAAAATTCTACCATGCGTATTATATAATATAGTGTAATTAAAACGTAGTGAGAATTTAAATAATCAATAATATAAAATGATAGTTCAAAATGAACGGGATTTATAAAAATAAAATTTTTATGAAATCTTGTATGAGAACTTTAAAGACCATTTAAAATTTATATAATGGGAGTTTACTTGAAAAATCAAGGTAAAATTTATCATAAAACCTTTTTAATATGATGAAATTAATGTGATAAAAATTTTGTTTATTAGATCCTAAATGAACAAATATGGCATATTGAAGGTCATTAGGAGTAATTCTAAATATATTAACTTAAATTGAAGAAAAATCACAATAGACGAAATCTTGTAATGAAAGTAGTGGTGTGAAAATAAAATAACTTTACTATGTGAAATCAAAACATATGAGAATTAATAATAACGGACAAATAAAATTATATAAATGAGAATTTTGTGATTGAGGGTTAATATGATTAAATAGAGGAAAATTTATTTAAATCCTTGAAACTTGTAAATAATGTCTTACGATTTAAATGAGGAAAAATCGTGCATGAACCACCATGACTTGACGCCCCGGCGATAAATCTTAAATAAAAATGAGATGAAATGTGGAGTCGAACATGTGCACGTACCACCGCGTCTTTCATGTTTGCGACTCAAATCACGATAATGACAAAATAATAAATTGGGATACAACGCGATGTCTACACACTAGTTGATGTGCGAAAGAATATATATAAATAAAACACGAATCGCAACTAAGCTTTAAAAAACCAAACAATCTATCCTAGTTCACACAAACGGCAAGTGTACCGGTCGCGTATAGAAAAGAAAAGGAAAGTCCGGATATCGAACTCGAATACACGTGAGAACGGCTCAGATTATAAAACCTAATCCAAGTCCTACCCTAATAATATTTCTAATTGATTTTATTTTTATTTTTATTTTAATAAATTTAAACTAACTTACTTAACTTAACGAAACTAACAAGAAAACTTAACGGGACTTAACGAGGTTTTAACAAATATGGAGAAAAGACTACCTAGGCAAGAATCCTATTGACAGTTCAACGGCTAACGGAATTAACTAATCACACGACATCGGGATCATAAAATAATCAACTAAGGCTCGTTAAAGTTCGCTAGATCACCTCTCGGTCTCACCAACTAACCCTCATAAGTCTAAGAAGATTGAATAAATGCACCGGGAAAAAGATTACTAAGGTACCCTAATGACGCATCTCCTCTCGGACTCAACGACATAAAACCCGCTTAAAATTGGTACTAGCAATTCTAGGGATAAAGGGGTAACAAAATCTAACTCAATCAAAGACACCTATTTGCACGCAAAACTAAACCGGATAAGACCAAAACTCGCTCTCGCGCAATTCTAACATAACCGAATAAAGACGCGAGACAAACCGACTTCCTATTACCTCTCGGTCACAAGGAAGGTGAAACTATTGAATTTTAATAATTAATCACCCTCAAGATTCCTATGGTCGCGCTAACCACAAATAGATCAAAAACACTAAGTCTAAGACCTAAACGTAGAACCCTAACCGAATGACACACAATCAATTAAAGTAATACGCGGAATCAATAAACAATAATTATATAGAAACAATATTTTAACACATCAAAGATTAAATTATATATAGCTTTTCAATAATAATACGTCATGTGATCAATCAAAACCAAATAAACCGTCAAACAAAATCAATAATCATCTCAACCTAGGTAGTGCAAATAGTTTAGTTACTCATATTCAACGACGAATAATAAACTAATAATATGCGAATCATGTTTTCAATTTTTGAAAATAATAAAAACATTAACCTTCAAAAGAATAATATTCGTCTGCTGTGTTTTAATCCCTCCACACCACAAAACCTTTCAAGGAACATATGTATATATATTTTTTCTTCGTTGATTTGAGCTGCTGCGATCCACACACTTTGACCAACAAAAGAGCTTTTATATTATTTTTCTTTCTACTTCTTTGTTTGAAGTGACCTCTCTTCTCGAACCAAGACAAAAAAACTCTTTTCTTATTTTCTTCCTTCATTCCTTCTTCTCTAATTGTCGATCGCTCCTCTTATTTTTAGTTAGGGTTTTTTTTTATTTTTTGTGTTATTATATAATATATATAAAGGCTTCACATAAATAGTCTTTTGGGCCGGGCATTAACTTGATTCTTCAAACATTGATCATAAAGGCCTTTTAAGTCTTCAAAAACCCGATCATTTTCTCTTTTAAAACTCGTCACCTACACAAAATAATAAACTTTCTAAGATTAAGTTAAAACAAGTTAAAAAGATTATATATTATATAAAAAAGTAATAAAAAGATGATAAAATGGTACAGAAAAATAAGTGTGTTTTACAACACATCAAGCATCCCCACACTTAAGACTTTTTCGTCTCTGAAAAAGAAATCTACACAGAATCATATACAAGTGAAAACAACAAACTCCCAGATTATTTAACATTACTAAAGCACAAGAAACAGCTCGACATATTGACCGCGATTGCCGATATTGTTGTCCACTTAAACCCAGCCACTAACCAATCAAGCCCCCAATTGTATTAAGCGTTTTAAGTCCAAAAATCAAAGCTACACCTACACCATCTCAGACAAAGAGAGCTAGAAAAACTAGAGTTGAAGCAAACTAGTTCGACAAATCACCATAAGCCAAGGACTCGTTGATGGTACTAATTAGATGCACTCGGTGAAATTTGATGGATGAATGGTCCTGTGGAGGTCGTACGATCTATTCTTAAATATTATTGGATTTTATCCTATAAATTCCAAATTTGATATTTTTGACTAAGAACTTTCGAGCCCCAATAGTGTATCCTCAGAGTCACTATCCCCTTGGTAACATGTAAACGCTAAGTCCCGTCTAGTATGTGCATCTTTGGCCTCTTTTACTAACTTTAAAGAATGTTTCTTTGGAATTTTACAATAAATAACTTTCTCACAATCATTTGCTTTTTGGAACAACTTTTCAGAGTACACTTTCAAAATATACTTTTTTTTTCTTTTCTCTTTTTTTTATATCACCCTAAAGTATATAACTATTTTTAAGCTCGTAAAAAGATGGACATATGGTAGTGTGCTGGTTCGAGTGTATCTAAGTCTTACCATCTCAAAGTTTTCAGATTATGGTAATCCTCCCTAAGCATCAAAATTCAGTTTCACCGTTTTTTTCGAATTATTATATATATAAAATCTGCTAAAGAGGACTATTAAAGCTAGTTGGGCCTACCGACACATCCCAAATCAGATATGCAAACCATCTCTTTCTTTATTATTATATTATATTTTTCAAAATTTCCGAGAGCTTATTAACACAATGGTAATAATATCATTTCCTGCTTAACGTAGAAGAAAAACAATTTTCAAGAGACATTTTTTTTATTTAAAACTTTTTTTTTATTTTTTTCAAATTCAGTCGCCCCAGTCACTTTCAGTTTTCAGGTAAATGGCTATCTCGTATGTCTACAAGTAGATAATAGGACCAAACATATACAAGTATATGTCCCTCAAACTTGAGTAACCGACATGATTCTCAGCGAAAGAGTGCAAAAATGTTATCACTAATTTTTTTTAATTTTTTTTCTACAACTAAGTAAAA
Organism: Bidens hawaiensis; assembly: GCF_021521415.1. Taxonomy (NCBI): domain Eukaryota; kingdom Viridiplantae; phylum Streptophyta; class Magnoliopsida; order Asterales; family Asteraceae; genus Bidens; species Bidens hawaiensis. Next base: position 45,327 of record NW_027502659.1, on the reverse strand, counting down.
TAAACTCTCATCCCCCCACTTAGAACGAAATCGTCATCGATGAGAACAAGGAAAATAAATAAAAAAAAATAAAATTAAAATAAAACTTAAAATTTTCAAGAATAAAACAAAGAACGGGTTATTCCCCTGATTTATATGCAGAATCTTCACTACATGTATATTAATCGAACGACCGTATAGCATTTCATTCGCGGCCGCAACCTCGGGAGAACCAGTTCCAAAATGCCATCAGAGCTACCATACGCATTATAATACCTTCAATAAGTCAAACTCACTTGCATGTAGCGGCGTACAACACATAAAACAAAACATAATAAATAAACATATTTTTGTGTTTTTGTATATTTATTTATTTTTTTAATTTTTAATTTTTAATTTTTAATTTTTTTATTTTCGTTTATACTTTTTTAAATTAATTATTTTATAATAATATAATAAATAAAATAGATAATAATGAAAATCATAATACACACTCTACAGCTCGGGCCACCTCCCGAGTGATGCATCCAACACGTCTACGCCTCAGTGAGTAAGTCAAGGTAGAACACCTCGACTGTCTGATCAGCTACTGGCTCGCCTATGTTGTGCTTCAACCTCTGACCGTTCACCTTAAACTTCCCGCTTTCGTCTTCAATCTCAATTGTGTTATGCGGGAATACCTCAGTAATGGTGAACGGGCCTGACCATCGGGCATTCAGCTTTCCCAGAAATAATCATAATCGATAATTATATAGCAAAACCCGATCCCCACACTTGAACTGTTTATCACTTCTCAACTTCCTATCATGCAGCTCTTTGGTCTTCAACTTATAATTGTACGAGTGTGCATAGGCATGATCGCGAAGTTCCTCTAACTCATGTACTTAATGGAAACGGTGAACTCCAGCAGTCGAAAGATCAAGGTTAACCATTTGAAGCTTTCCCATAAATCTGAAATGGTGGGGAACCGTTCGGAGTTTTGTACGCTGTACGGAAAGCCCACAAAGCATCATCTAATTTGTCGGACCAATCCTTTCGGTTAAGCCTAACCGTCTTCTCAAGAATGCGTTTAATTCCCCGGTTACTCACCTCTACCTGTCCACTAGTCTGTGGGTGGTAGGCAGTCGCAAGCTGATGGGTGACCCCATAGCGTTGCAACGCCTTCTACATATGCGCGTTGCAGAAGTGAGTACCTCGATCGCTGATCAAGGCTTTCGGTACACCAAAATGAGAGAAGAGATTTTTAAGAAATCTCAATACAACTCGGGCGTCATTTGTGGGCAACGCTCTGGCCTCGACCCACTTGGAGACGTAATCAACTGCTACAAGTATGTACTTGTTCCCTCTAGACGACGGGAATGGGCCCAAAAAATCAATACCCCAAATGTCAAAAACCTCGCAAACCTGAATAGCATTTTGGGGCATCTCATTCGGGATGAGATGTTACCGACACGCTGGCATCGGTCACAGCTTTTAATGAACGTATGAGCAATCTTTGAAAATCGAAGGCCAATAGAATCCTGAATCGAAGACCATCTTAGCAGTAAGAACAGCACCATGGTGACCTCCTGTCGGTCCCTCATGACAGTGGCTCAAAATCCTCCACCCTTATTCAACATCCACACATCTCTTCACAAGCTAATCAGCACCTATGCGAAAAAGAAACAGGTCGTCCCAGATGTAGAACTTTACGTCAGCAAAGAATTTCTTCTTTACTGGTGAGACATCCTCCTAGGGAGAGAACCATCTACGAGGAAGTTCACAATATCAGCAAACCACGGGTAGCCATCATCGTGGGCTTTGACAAACATGAAATTCTCTGTCGGGAAATGGTCATTGATGATGACTCCAGCATCTCCAATCTCAGATTTCTCAAGACGTGACAAGTGATCAGCCGCTACATTCTCGGCCCCCTTTTTATCATGGATTTCTATATCAAACTCTTGAAGCAGCAGGATCCATCGGATAAGACGAGGCTTAGCGTCCTGCTTGTTGAAAAGATAACGAATGGCAGCATGATCCGTGTAGACGACTGTTTTGGACAGAACGAGATAGGACCTAAACTTATCAAATGCAAACACCACAGCTAATAACTCTTTCTTGGTGGTAGTGTAATTCTCCTGAGCACTATTTAGGGTTCGACTAGCATACTAGATCGAGTGAAAGTGCTTCTCCTTCCGCTGTCCAAGCACTGCTCCAACGGCATAGTCGCTCGCGTCGCACATCAATTCAAATGGCATGGACCAGTCGGGAGCAATCATGATCGGGGCGTTAACGAGTTTGTCTTTTAGAAGATCAAACGCCTCGATACACTGTTTAGAGAAGACAAATGGAGCGTCTTTCTCAAGTAGCTTGGTCATCTATCTCGCAATTTTCGAGAAATCTTTAATAAACCGGCAATAGAAACATGCATGACCTAAGAAGCTACGAATGGATCTCACAGAAGTGGGCGGGGGAAGATTAGAAATGGTTTCAATTTTAGCTCGATCGACCTCGATCCCCGCACTCGAGATCCTATGTCCTAAAACGATGCCCTCGCGTACCATGAATTGACACTTCTCCCAGTTGAGTACTAGGTTGGTGTCGACGCAACGAGCCATCATCCTATCAAGGTTGGAGAGACAATGATCGAAAGAATTCCTGAAGACAGAAAAATCGTCCATGAAGACCTCCATGGAATCCTCGATCATGTCGTGAAAGATCGCCACCATACATCGCTGGAAAGTAGCTAGAGCGTTACAGAGTCCAAAGGGAATGTGTTTATAGGCAAACGTGCCGTAGGGGCAGGTGAATGTGGGACTCAACTACACAACGACACAAAATCCGCTTAAAATTGGTACCCTAATGACGCATCTCCTCTCGGACTCAATGACACAAAACCCACTTAAAATTGGTACTAGCAATTCTAGGTATAAAGGGGTAACAAAATCTAACTAAATCTAAGACACATATTTGCACGCAAAACTAAACCGGATAAGACCAAAACTCGCTCTCGCTCAATTCTAACCTAACCGAATAAAGACGCGAGACAAACCGACTCCCTATTACCTCTCGGTCGCAAGGAAGGTGAAACTATTGAATTTTAATAATTAATCACACTCAAGATTCCTATGGCCGCGCTAACCACAAATAGATCAAAAACGCTAAGTCAAGACCTAAACGTAGAACCCTAACCGAATGACACAAAATAAATTAAAGTAATACGCGGAATCAATAAACAATAATTATATAAAAACAATATTTTAACACATCAAAGATTAAATTATATATAGCTTTTCAATAATAATAAGTCATGCGATCAATCAAAACCAAATAAACCGTCAAACAAAATCAATAATCATCTCAACCTAGGTAGTGCAAATAGTTTAGTTACTCATATTCAACGACGAATAATAAACTAATAATATGCGAATCATGTTTTCAATTTTTGAAAATAATAAAAACATTAACCTTCAAAAGAATAATATTCGCCTGCTGTGTTTTAATCCCTTCACACCACCAAAACCTTTCAAGGAATATATATATATATATATATATATATATATATTCTTCCTTGATTTGAGCTGCTGCGATCCACACACTTTGACCAACAAAAGAGCTTTTATATTATTTTTCTTTATACCTTATTTGTTTGAAATGACTGCTCTTCTCGGACCAAGACAAAAACAAACTCTTTTCTTATTTTCCTTCCTTCCTTCCTTGTTCTCTAACTGTCGATCGCTCCTTTTATTTTAGATTAGGGTTTTTTTTATTTTTTGTGCTATTATATAATATATATGAAAGGCTTCACATAAATAGTCTTTTGGGCCGGGCGTTAACTTGATTCTTCAAACATTGATCAAAAAGGCCTTTTAAGTCTTCAAAAACCCGATCATTTTCTCTTTTAAAACTCGTCACCTACACAAAATAATAAACTTTGTAAGATCAAGTTAAAACAAGTTAAAAAACATTATTTATTATATAAAAAAGTAATAAAAAGATGATAAAATGGTACGGAAAAATAAGTGTTTTACAACACATCACTAGTTCACGTACCACCGGGGCTTTCATGTCTTAACATCAAAATATAAGAAACCAACCGAAACGCTTGCATTCGACAACTTAAAGTGGTTGTCTCATATGAGACAGTCTTTAAGGATATTTGAAACAACGGGATCCAAGTTAAGCTCGTGACCCATAAAACACAATAAAAACTAATGTTTTTGCGGTAAGGTAAGGATACCTTAGATTATTATGAGAGTGTGTGTATGTGTATATTTATGATTTGATGAAATAAATAAGTGTAATGAACAATCGAGTAGGGTAAACACGTATAGGCAACACGTATAAGGACCGTAAAGCATAAACTATACTAGGTCGTTACATCTAACCACATATCCTATGGTCATGGCTCTGATACCCATCTGTCACACCCCGACCAAAGGTGGCGGAACATGCCGGGTGCAACGGATTGCTCAAGAACACAAGACACTATTTAAAGTGACAATATTAAATCAACTCATTTAAATTCATAAAATCATAAAGAGTCACATAACTTGTTCATACAATAATCGAATTTATCATAGCAAATAATATATTGTTCGTTTTACTAGTATCCTAATAGTCTTGATTACGTTTTTCTTCAAGCCCTCGAGTTAACCTAAAGTCAACCTGTAACATTGCATAAAATAGAATTTGTCAACACAAAGGTTGGTGAGCAATTTCATAGTTTTGAACAATAAGTATATAATAGGAAGTTCCACAACTTGTATACAAAACAATATATAATAGCAACAATTTAGATAATGAAAACGCTAATAAGAATATAGTAATGACACCTTTCTATAAAGGGATGCCATATAGATTCGGATTTATATGAAATCGTTAATAAGAATACATTAACGACATCTTGATATAAGAGAATGCCAAATAGCTCGGATTTATATGAAATCGTTAATAAGAATACATTAACGACACATTTCTATAAGGGGATGAAATATACTCGGATTTATGAATCAACCAACCAAAAGCGATAAACACATTAGCATATAAGCATGTTAGCATATAACACCAAATCGAGCATTTATTTAAGTAAAGTATACAATAAAGTGCATTTATTTAAGTAAAAGTATACAATAAAGTTTGTGGTTTAAGACTCAAGTATAAAACAGTTAGTTTGAATAAGTGTGCAATATCACCCCCAAAACGAAAGATGGAAAACAGGGAATGAAAGTACTCCCGTTCAAGTAATAAACTTGATTGGTAAAATGACGAGTAACCGGAAGGATGAGGTTTAACGAGCAAAGCCTAGATGAAAGGAAGTCTTGTATTAGAAAGGTTGTCTAGGAAACCTTTAAACAAATGAATGATAAGAAATGCAAACAATTTAAAGTTTAAGGTTTAAAATGTAAATATTTAAGAAAATAATAGTCTTTTAAAAATATAAGTTTGCTCGAAACCGGGTTAAGTATCTAGCTCTTAATTTTACTCAACCTATGTTAAGTAATAAGGTGGGTAAAAATGCAAGAATGCAAATCCCTTTATAATATAGATACTAAAACGGGTTTTAACGAGTGTTCGAGTTGTTGGTTCGGGTCTTGGTAATTGGTCAAACCCAAAGTCAACTTTCTAAAATAATATGAGATAACTCAATAAAATTTAAGAAGACTTAATCAAGTATGTAGTTCTATTGTTTTAGAACTAACAACGTCCGTTAAGCGAGTGTTCAGTTTCGTTGGTCCAAACTTTGTTATAAGATCAAGTTGGATTCAACATTCCAAGTACTTTGAGAAAATAATTAAATTAAGTTTATAAATGATTTTTAAAGAAATATACAAGTCTTGATAGCTAGAAACACACTTGTGTGTCTTAAGCGAGTGAAATCGGTTTAGTTCGCTTTGGTTCGGTTTCCAATCCGTAATAGGACCAAGAATGGTTACCACATGCCCAACATCAAAGAACTTGTATAATAATTTTTAAATGATGTTACTTAAGTTTTACAACCAAAAAGTTAACAATAAAGTATTTAAACGAAAGTTCGGTTTTCGGTTCGGATCTTGTTTTGGGTTAAGACCGAGGTTATATTCTACAAACCCATAACCAAGGAACTCATAAAAATGATTTTAGAAACATAAATCTAACATAAAGCATGTTTATACAATTATTTAACAAAACTAGTAAACAAAGTTCGGTTTGCGGTTTGGAGCTACTCTTCAAACCCATAACCATGGAACTCAACAAATATGACATACAAATTAAAATGAGCAGAAGTTAAACATGGTTAGTAAGCATAAACAAGTTATATAATTATATATATATATATAGGATGGTTCAAGAGAGAAATGATATTATTGCAATAAATGTGAGAAATGAGCATGAACCACTAGTTTTGTTTTAAGTTTTAAATGCTTAAAGCTAAATAAAGAAAATACTAATTATTCTCTTTCTTCAATTAATATAACTAATAAACCATAATTTTTATCTATTTAATTAATATAACTAATTAAATTAGTAAAATTAGAAAATATTAGGAACTCATTTATTTTTATAACTTACTTTTTGTTTCTTGAATTTTTATCCTACACAAGTATAATTTACTCATACATTAAAATTTTTTTCTATCCAAAACTAATTTCTTCCAACTCATTATATTAATATCCATAAACACATACTTACATTATGATGAATAATACCAAAAAACTATTTGCATGTGTTTGCAATAGATATCAACAAAAAAACATACAACCTACACAAAAAACGTATAATCTACATGTGTTCTATGAATAAGACAACATATAATCTACACGCGAAAAACATTTAACCTACACACAAATTCATCATCAATAAAATACACACGCACACGAAAACGTTTAACCTACACACAAAAAACATATAACTTACACACGAAAATTTGATCTTACACAAATTCAATTTATTCATACATTAATTCTTTTCAAAACCAATTTCTTCAAACTCAACATATCAATATCCATCAACACGTAGTTACGTTGTGATGAATAATACAAAAAACTATCTTACACATGTTAGCATTAAATGTCAATAAAAAATATACAACCCACACAAAAACATATAACCTACACTTGTTTTAAGAATAAGAAAACATATAGCTTACATACGAAAAACATATGACCTACGCATGTGTAGGGTATGTGTATCTTTGTGTAGTTTATATAATTGTTAATGTCGAATTACATATGTAAGTTATATGTTTTTTGTATGTTGTACGTTTTTATTGTTGAAGTGTAGGTTATATAACTTTGTGTAGGTTGTATATTTATTGTTTACATTTAATGGACACATTTGTATGATATTTTTTTTATTATTATTTATGACAATAATTCTTATAAGCATACCAATTGAAAAAATATATATATTATGTTTATTGTTAAAAATACGTTGATATATGCTAATATATTGAGTGAAAATTATTTTTTTAATATAAAGAAATAACCTTTTATAAATAAATTGTGTTTATGTTGAATAAAATGAAGAATGTGTAAATAAAAAATAAAACTAAAGTAGTATTTTTATCTTTTTAATTATTATAGTTAAATTAGTTAGATATATTAATTAGAGGGATATTTATTATGGTTATATTAGTTGTATTAATTGAAGAGAGAGAATGCATTTATTGTTGTATTTACATCTTTTTTATTTATTTTTAAGCATTTAAAACTTAAAACAAAACTAGTGCTCCATATTCATTTTTTACATTTCTTGCAATAATATCATTTCTCTCTTGAACTTAAAACTATATATATATATATATATATATATATATATATATATATAGGGTTGGTATCATTTAAGAACTCCAAAAAAGTTAAGAACTGTTAGGAACTCTAAACAATCAAACATTTTTTTAATTTTTTTTATATACTAACATTATTTAAGAGTAGTTTTATCATATTTTATATAAAAAATTTTGATTATATATATAAATCACAAGTTTACATATGTGTTAAATTTATGTATTAACAAATTTACATAGGTGTAAAATAAAACATAGATATGTATAAAAACTAATTTTCAAAACTGTAATAGTAAATATAGATATACAAAATGATGAAACTACACTCAAATAGCATTAACATACAAATTTTTTTATAAAAAATGTTAGTTTTCAATGGTTCCTTCAAGTTCTTAAATAATTTAACAGTTCTGTAATGATACTCATCCTATATATATATATATATATATATATATATATATATATATATATATATATATATATATATATATATATCAAGGACCACGTAAGTCCTCCATGAAGCCTTGTCTTACGAGGCCCGACACTTCACCAACCGAGACTTGAGAAATTACCACCAAAGGTAACAAGAGGTGTATATTATATATATGTTGCACCATAATTTATAAGTAATAATATGTTAGTTAGAATCAAGTATTATAGTTAGTTTGTGTTGGTGCATTATGTCAGTAGTTCAGTATCTAGTGTCTGTAATCGTGTTAGTTTGTTTTGTTTTGATTTGTATAGGTTGTCTCACAAGTTCACCTAATATAAGCGAACTTGTGGACAAGCGAAGTTATAGACAACTTCGCCTAGTCTGGCGAAGTTGTCGATAACTATATATGCCTTAGCTACGGCTTTTGTTAAACAAGTTTTCAGAACGTGTAATTGTGATTTGCATATCACGTGTTAAAGGAGTTGCAATACAACGTGTCTTTTGAGTATTGTAACGTGTATTTGTGCTTGGTTTTAACGTATATCGCATCGAACACTCGTGTCGTCTTACGTAGGGATTCCGCACCTACGTAGTACGAGATACTTCCGTGTAGATCCGGCTGGGAACCTACAATTGGTATCAGAGCTTTTGCTCGTGATTGTGTGGTTCGGGATTATCACACGAGTGTAGAAATCGTTCCCTTCGACTTTTCGCGGGACGAGTTTACGTTGAAATACCGAGTTTTTGTGTCCTACCCATCTCCCACTATCAAATATAACCCATTACACATTCGCATACCTCGCAATACGTCAAATTAAAACCTTGTGTTCATCAGGCGAAGTTGCCGTCACTGTTCGTAGGGTTTAGGCGAAGATATTAGTTTAAGCGAAGTTATCATTAACTTCACTTGTCTCACAAGTTCGCTTGAATTAAGCGAAGTTGTCAATAAGCGAAGTTAACATCAGGCGAAGTTAAGAAGCAAGCGAAGTTAAGGTTTAGCGAAGTTGAGTATAAGCGAAGTTAAGCTTAAGCGAAGTTAAGCATAACTTCGCCTACTGGGCACTGTTCAAAATAATAAAAAAAAATTATTTTATACTTTCCTCGTGTTTTGAGTTGTGTTACTTTCAGAAATGACTTCGATAAACATTACGGAACTGGCGAAAATGGAAGTTGAGGCCGGTTCAGCAACTAAGGCTCCGAAAATGCTTAAAGGTACCGATTTCGTTGCTTGGAAAGATCGGTTTGAACAGTATGTTAAATATCAAGATGCTAAGATGTGGGTGTGCATACAAGATGGATACATTCCACCAACGGCCTTGTTTGAGGGTCGTGATCAAATAAAGAAGTACAGTAAGATGGATGAGGAGGAGAGGAAAATGTATGAGGCAGAGAGTAAAGCTCATGCGGCGATCACCATGGCTCTTTCACAAGAAATTCTTCACACCTTCAGGAAATACAAAACCGCTAGAGAGCTATGGGAAGCGCTAGAAAATCGATATGAAGGTAATGTGGGGATACGTGCATCCAAAATTAAGCTACTAAAAACCCAATTCTCGGTGTTCAAATATTTGAAAAATGAATCACTTGATGATATCATCACAAGATATTATCACCTGATGACCGAACTAACCAATTACTCCATTGTATACAAAGAAGAGGGGATAGTAGAGAAACTTCTTGATGTTCTTCCACCGAAATGGGAAATGTACACGGTTTTGATGAGAGAATATAAAGAGTTTGCCAATATCGATTTGGAAACAGCAGTCAATAAATTAAGAACTTTTGAACTTAACATGGTTCGGAAAGAGACACCAACTGATCAGGTTCAGGATCCGGGAATGTATGGTGCGAAAGTTACTTCAAGTTCAAGTTCAAAGTCAGAATCCTCTGCTTATTACTCAAAGGGAGACTCACACTCAAATTCAACTCGGGATGGTCATGTGACTCTCAACATTGATGGTGATGTATGTTTCGTAGCTTCAGGAAATAATTCTTCAAAACCTCAAGCCACAACTGGTAACTGTTCATCAAATGTTCCAACCAACAACTACTCACAGATGCCCATGAGTGTTAAATTAGCTGAACAGCAGTTGGCTCTCTATGCATCTTTCATTGCATCTTATGAGAATTACATCAAAGGTAAAATAGTCGATCCCGCAACTTTGGATGAAGACTATGATCAGATTGATGCTGATGATCTAGAAGAGATGGATCTGCAATGGCAGATGGCTATGATAGTAAGACGGGTTAAAAGATTCATGAAGAAAACGGGTAGAAAGTTCGTTGGCGAAAGACCAGGTTTTGACAAATCAAAGGTTAGATGTTACAACTGTCAACAAAATGGTCACTTTGCCAAGGAATGTACAAATGAGAGAGTCGAACGTAGTCAGAACAGGCCTGCACAACAAAATGGGGGAGGTAGTGAGAATAGGGCTATGGTATCTAGACACCATGGGGGATACAACTGGAATCTGCAAGTTGAGGAAGTGTTCGAACAGGCTAACTTGGTAAACATCGAAACTGGAGGGAGTGAGAAAGAGACGGGAGAAAATAAAGCTTATATGGCAGAAGTGAACGATCAGCTTTCTGAGGTAAGTTCTGAACTCCCTTGTATGCAATGTGAACATCTGTCTGAACAATTGAAAACAATAACTGATCAGTTTGTTAGTTTGGACGCTCAATTTAAAACGTTAAAAGAAGATCATCACTATACTAAAACTAGAGAAAACAGTTACTCAGTAAAAATAAAAGCTAGTGAAAAAGATATCAGAAGTCTTAAAGCCAGTCTAGCTGAGAAAATACAAGTTATTGATCTTAGTTATGAAGTGTTAGAGGAAAAAACCAAACTAATTGCTGAAAGGGATAAACAGATAGCTGATTACCAGGTAAAAGTGGTGGAATTAAACAGAAAAATTGAACAGTTTAGAAACTCCTCAGCAATGCTTGATCACATCGTAAGTGTTCAACGTTCCCCAGTTAACAAAGAGGGAATTGGATTTTCTGAAGTTCCACCACCATATAACCATAACTATATGTATGATCCTAGTAATCAGAAATCTGTTGATGTTGAAATTAGTCAGACAGTTCCTGTCAAAGTTTCGATTAAAGAACCTGAAGTTAGTAAAAGCGAAACATGTAAGCCTGTTTCAAATGTTAAGATTTATGTTCCTAGTTCTGTCTCATCAAATTCGGACAAGACATCCGAATCTAGTGAGATAAAAGAAGAGGTAGTGTTACTAAAACGTGGGGAGGAATATAAGCCAACTGAAAAGAACTCTCCCCTAAACCCGTTTGTCCCACCATATGTTAGACAAACGAATAGTAATGCAACCTCAACATCTGAAACAACTGTTGAGACGAAAGTTGAACACAGGAGCTGTTTCAGATGCAATCAAATAGGACACCTGATTGCTGATTGTCCTCTAAATCAGAGATTCAGAGGTATGAGGCCTCCGAAAACTGAGAATAAAACTAACAGTAATTACTATAATGGTAAGAATGCTAACTCTCCAAAATTCAGACATTGGACTAATCCAAGATTTCAAAGAAATCGATCTCAGTTTTTCCCAGTTAACAACCGAACCAACAATTATAATTCAGTTAATCCACTAAGGTTTGGATGGTCTCATAGTCAATTCACAAGAAGGTATCCTTATAGAACTTACAGAAATCATTCTCAATACGGGATGCCGTTTAACAGATTTAATCGACCCAAGACCAGTAGGTCTTGGGTCCCCAGATTTTAATCCTTTTCTTTAATCGTGCAGGAACAGTTGAACAGGACTGCAAACAATCGGTGGGTTGTGGACAGTGGCTGTTCCCGGCACATGACTGGTAACAAGAATTTGTTACACGAATGGAAACCTGTTCAAGGATGAAGAGTTAGTTTCGCTGGAGATAGCGGTGGTAGAATTACTGGTATTGGAACTGTGAAAAATGGTAAAATGAAGTTAGAAAAGGAGAATTTTGTAGAAGAGTTGAAGCATAATTTGTTGAGCGTGTCTTAGATTTGTGACAAAGAGTACACAGTGCACTTTACCAAAGATGAAGCAATTGTTCTGTATCCTGGTTTCAAGATACCAGAGGCATGGGTGTTGATGAAAGCTCCAAGAGAAAAGAACACATACGTCATGGATATGAGGTCAACTGAGATGGCAACAGAAGAATCATGTCTTATGTCAAAAGCAACTGAATCGGAGTCCGAGTTATGGCATCGAAGAATGGGGCATATACATCTTCGAAAAATGAACTACATTGTCAAGAATGGGCTGGTGCTTGGTGTTCCCTTAAAGAATTTCAACTTTGAAGGCCAATGCTTATCGTGCAAGAAGGGAAAGCAACACAAGAAACCTCATCTCACCAAGAAGGTTAATTCAATTGTCAGTACCCTAGACCTACTTCACATGGATCTTTTCAGTCCCGTGAATGCAAAGAGTCTAGGCGAAACGACATACTGCTTGGTAATAACCGATGATTACTCTCGATACTCGTGGGTATACTTTCTGAAGACAAAAGATGAAACGGTTCAGTTGGTAATTAACTTGATTACTAAGGTTGAATATATTGTGGGGAGAAAGGTTAAGTACATCAGGAGTGATAATGGGACAGAGTTCAAAAACTACCAGATGGAGCTGTTCTGCTTACAGAAAGGGATAGACCACCAGTACAGCGCCCCGTATACTCCGCAACAAAATGGGGTGGCTGAGAGGAAGAACAGGACGCTAATTGAAGGAGCCAGAACCATGCTGGCTGATGCTAAACTTCCCGTGGTGTTCTGGGCTGAAGCAGTTGCCACAGCCTGTTATATCCTTAATCGTGTTTTAACTGTTAAAAGGCTAAATAAAACTTGTTATGAACTTATGCATAGTCGAAAGCCAAACTTGAATGGTCTCAAACCATTCGGGTCCCCATGTACGATATTAAAGACAAACTCAAAATTTGGTGAGAAAGCCGACGAAGGTATTTTAGTCGGATATGTTGTTGGGACACCCAACAGAAGAGTCTTTAATTTATCGAGCAGCAAGGTTGAAGTGGTATGTGACACCGACATCACGAGTTACAAACCACCAATGCCTAGCACGGGACCCGCTGAAGCTTTTGACAATAATAACTGTTCAAATCCTTTAATATGCCTTGCTTGGATTTTGCAGAAGTTGATGAGAAAATTGCTACACATATTCTGTATGATGAGGAAGAAAATTTTTTGCAACGTCCGCAGTACAATGAATGTCAACCTTCCTCGTCAACTGCTGCTGATACCCCTGCTGCCCCTACTGAAGACGAATTTTCAATCCATTTCACTCTCAACAACAATCGCCCATTGATGAACTCTCTTCGAAAACCTGGAAGACAATCTGCAAGTCAGTTCGGTTCCGACTACTGGAGTTCACAAAAATCACCTTTGGAGAACGTGATAGGTGATCTGTCTGACGGTGTACAAACAAGACGAAGCTTGAATGAGCACACTTGTGTTTACGCAAGCATTAAAGAAACGGGTATCATAAATGAATGCTTGTACACCTGCTTCATCAGCCAGATTGAACCAAAGAACTATCAAATGGCTCTAAAGGACAGCTCGTGGGTCGAAGCCATGCAAGAAGAGTTAGCCCAGTTCGAGAAGACGGAAGTATGGAAATTGGTTGCAAAACCGAAAAATGTTCATGCTATTGGCACCAAATGGGTTTTCAAATGTAAGAGAGATGAGAAAGGGATAATCATAAGGAACAAGGCAAGGCTGGTAGTAAAAGGGTTTAATCAGCAAGAAGGGATCGACTACAATGAAGTGTTTGCTCATGTGGCTAGATTGGAAGCCATTCGACTATTTTTGGCATTTGCTGCATACAATGAGATGAAGGTGTTCCAGCTAGACATGAAAAGTGCTTTTCTGAATGGTAAAGTCGATAAGGTAGTATACGTTGAACAGCCTCCAGGTTTTCCTGATCCTGACCTTCCTGATCATGTGTACAAGCTGAGTAAAGCGCTATACGGACTACATCAGGCTCCACGTGCCTGGTACGCAACCTTATCAGATTACTTACTTGAGAATGGGTTCGAAAGAGGAAAGATCGACAGCACGCTATTTGTCAAGAGAAAGGGGGAGATTTTCTTCTAGTTCAAGTCTACGTGGATGACATCATCTTTGCTGCATCAAAAGTGCCATGTGTAAGGATTTTGAAGAAGTCATGAAAAAGAGGTTTGAAATGAGTGCAATGGGTGAATTAACTTTCTTTTTAGGATTCCAGGTCGATCAGAAGAAAGACGGGATGTTCATCCATCAAACTAAATATGTCCAAGACGTTCTCAAACGCTTCAAGATGGAGGACAGCACTCCATTTGATACTCCAGTTTGCGTCAACCACAAACTGGGTGCTGATTCAGACAGTGATGCAGATGTGGACCCCACCCAATATCGAGCAGTCATAGGTTCTTTAATGTATTTAACTGCATCTAGACCTGACATTATGTTTGCAGTTTGTCTCTTTGCTCGTTTTCAGGCAAACCCAAAGGAATCTCACATGAAGGGAGTAAAGAGGATATTGCGGTATCTCAACGGCAAGCCTAAGCTGGGATTGTGGTACACGGAAGGGGGAGACCTGGACTTGGTCGCTTACACGGATTCTGACTATGGAGGTTGCAATCAGAATCAGAAGTCGACAACAGGTGGTTGCCAGTTTCTGGGAGGAAGATTGGTGTCATGGCAGTGCAAGAAGCAGACCTCTGTCGCCATTTCTACCTGTGAAGCAGAGTACATGGCAGCATCAAACTGCTGCTCCCAGGTTCTTTGGATACAACAGCAATTGCGCGATTACGGTCTGAATTTCACTCAAACTCCTATTTGTATTGATAACACTGCTGCAATCTCAGTAACTAACAATCCCGTAAAACATAGCAAAACTAAACATATTGACATTCGTCATCATTTTATACGGGATTGTGCTGAGAAGAAATTGATAGTGCTAGAAAAGGTTGATTCGTTAGATAATTTCGCCGATCTTTTTACTAAAGCGTTTGACCGAGCTCGTTTTCAAAATCTTGTTGAGCTTAACGGGATGATCAATCCCGAGTAACCGTGTTTTCGTTTCTATTTAAAAAAAAATCACTATCGCTTAGAATTATGTCGATTGCTTCAGTTTGAAGGACACTTCTTCGGATATGTTTGGTCCTTACTTCTACTAGTAGATTATGAGGATAGCCATTGACCAGATGACTGAAAGTGACCGGGGCGGTTTATGATAGGTTTTGTTCTTTCGCTGAAAAATAGTCGTTCATACTTAGTCAGAAGGACACATACTTGTATGTGGTCGGTCCAGCTGATCCATTGGATCTTTAGGATAGCCGTTTACCTGAAGACTTGGACTTGATCGGGGCGATAGAATCTAAATTTTTTTAGGGAGATGATATAATTTTTCAAGTCTACAACTTCGTAAGAAGTTTCAATACAATATTTCTAAGAAAATTAATCCAACCTTGGAAAGTGATACACAAACTAATTCTGTATGCTTAACTAGTGAAGTTATTAGGCCTCAAAGACTCTAGAACAGTCATTGTATGTTATGGTAGCTTTTTATGGTGCGTTAAAGTTAAAGTGATACTAACTAAATCTTCTCGATTTAAAGGGAAGACTCATTCAAAGTTGTGTATGTCTCCATATACGTCTTTCCGAATGATAGGCAGAAAAGCTATTACCCAGTCATACACGAGCCCATGAGTGTTCTGATTTCTGAGATGATAGTATGTCAAGTACCTGCAGTGATCCAGATTCGGGACTTGCAGTAGTCTACTGTTTGAAGCTATGTAAATCTTTATTTAAAAAAAAAGTTAAGCCTTCTGAAGCCTAGTGTGTTATAATTGTCAATCAAGAGGCAAGAAAGAGAACGGGAAGAAGACTCTAAAAGATCAAGATGTACTTACAGTTTAATCAGACACTACGGGTCGAGGTCAACTCGGGGTGACTTGGGGAAAGCCAAATAAGTTTTGAGAATAGATAGGAGGCATCACAATCTCTGATGTGTTGTCCGTTTAAATTTTGAGCTTAATTGAACCTAATCCGTATCACAGAAGTGATGAAAACCATACTAAGTCGTTTACCTGCTTACAACCTGTTTCTTTAAGTCATAATACCGTTGAACATGGATCTATGTGACAGTCACTTAACTAGTATGATTCCTGTTCGGATCTTTTCTAAAACATGCTAGTCCCTGTCAAGACTGAAATTTGATCCCGTGTACTTTATTTCGAAAATTTTCACTGCACATGTCGTTTTATGGTATAAAACTTGGTTACTTGGTAGTTGAACGTAACGTTAAATCTTTAACGGAAGTTTTTGAAAGACAGTTGCACTTTGTTCAAATTTATAAGGGTCTGTTTTGTAAGTTTAATACTAAGCGAAGTTGTGAAAGGGCAAACTTTTTACAGGGCGAAGTTAAGGGTAAGCGAAGTTAACCCTAACTTCGCCTGTGTAATGTTCAGCACTATATAAGGGTTAACTTAGTCAAACCTTTTACATAATTTTTCAAAACCCAGCGAAGTTATCATACTAACCCTCGGCGAAGTTACCTCTCGAATCAATTCGTGTTGTTAATCTCAGTTTCAATCCTTGTTAAAGGTGTGTGGGGTCCGATGACTTATAATTCATGTCGATCACGTTAATTAGATGCCGTTTCGGTTCGATTCGAGATCTCGTTCATGCAAACCTTTAAACACCCACTTGTCAAACCCTTTTTAACGTGTTCGTAACTAATGTGGTCGTCGAGATCTCTTTAGTTACATGTTTTTATTGTCCACAATCACCAAATTCACCAAACAAGCATCAAGTGGCCTACTAAACTGTCGCCGTTTCAGTTCAGGCGAAGTTATAGTTAAGGTGAAGTTGTTCTCAACTTCGCCTTAGGCTTAACTTCGCCTGCTGCTTTAATTTTTAACTAATCAGGGGCGAAGTTGTTCAATGGGCGAAGTTATGGTTAGGCGAAGTTATCCTTAACTTCGCCTTAGACTTAACTTCGCCTTGTGCTTTTCATATTATTTTAAAGTTAATCTGTTGTCAGGCGAAGTTATTGTATAGGCGAAGTTGTGCTCAACTTCGCCCTATGTCTAACTTCGCCTGCACACTAAATTTTCTCGTAACTTCGCTCATGGTAATAGGCGAAGTTATGATTTGCTTTGACGATTTTCTAACTTAGTCCGTTTGTTATGCAGATATGGCAGCTGTAGCAGGAGCCGATGGTGCTGGTGTTGACAAAGGTGGTAATAACGACCGTCAGTTCTTTCCGGGGCACAATATGTACATAACACTGGACCCGGATGCTAGCGGTGTTGATGATTATCGCGAGATCATCACTTTTCTCATTCGCTCACGTATCTTCCATGCTATTACTACAACTCTGTCCATTTCTCTGCCGAACATAGAAGACTTCTGGCAGACGGTTGAATACGATTGTAGAGTCGAACCGCCAGTCATGCGCGCCACAGTTAACAATCAAGAGGTGCAGTTCTCATCGCCTTAGGATCAATGGCGTTTTCTCATGCACGTGATGATCGTATGCATGTCGGGTCGTAAGGCTGGAACGGACGGTATGGGTGTCATGATGCAATCGGCAATGACAGCACTGACTTACAACAAGCGTTACAGCTTCAGTCAGATGGTGTTTTATGAGATAGACCGTCAGAGACGTGCGGTAGCTCTTGAAAGATTCTTGATGTACCCAAGATTCTTACAAATGATCTTGAATCATGTGGCACCTACGCTACCTCAGCGCCGGCCCATTCGATATGTAGAGAGCGTCAGCAAAAGGATATTCGCACAGTGCAGAGCGTCGAGTGCTCGAAGTAAACCAGAGCTTCGTCCACGACATACTCTGCTTTTTGGTTATTTGATCAACCCGGCGTATGTTGCTCCTCGTGGGGACGAGTTTCGGGATTCGGCACCGCAACAGGCTGTTGTTTCCCAACCACCACCTGTGGTACAGCAAGCTTTGCCTGCTGCTCCTGTTGTGGCACCGGAGGAACAAGTAGACCTTGAAGCTGCTTTTGGTGGCCAAGGATTTTTCGATATGGAACGAGTTGATCCTGAGGCAGAGATTCAGGTCTCAGTTGCAGAGGTTTCCGGTATTGATGTGTCGATGGTAGCTGCGTTTGTAGCTGATTCTGAAAGAACCGATTCTGACTCCTCAGCCGATGATGTTGCAGAAGCAAGACAGATTCTGGTTGCCCAAGAAAGAATTCATGGAAAAAGAAAGAAAGACACGGATGACAGTGAATCTGATTATGAGGAGGACTTAGATCGGTTGGTTCATCGATCGAAAAGGGCAAGAACGGGTGAAGGATCGGGAGATGGTGAAAGCTCGAGGGTGGTCCGTTTCTCTCCACCCGCCTTATCTGGTATGACTATGGTCCCTGCGTCCATGACTGTGACAGGACCAATCACCTCGGATGTTCCCGTGGTATCTACATCATCTTCATTTGGCATTCCACCCACTACTTTTCAGTTTTCGGCTCCAGAAATTGTTTCTTTGCCACCTCCTTCACTTACTCCATCGGAGGTTGTTGCAATATTCGTTGAGTTGACACTGGTTGCCACTGCAGGGTTATCTGTTACCATACCACCTGCGGTTACTTTTCAACCTGTTTCTGATGTTCTGGCTACCTTGGGAATTCCTCCTCCGTATGCTCAAGACACTTCTCATATGAGGTTTGATTTTGATGCAACTTTATCTGACTCAGACAGGATAGCAGCTCTTGAGAGGGTCGTGGCAGAACAGTCAAGAATCAACCTGATCCAGACCCACGCTATTCAGCGCCTTGTTGCAGAGAATCAGATTCAGTCGTCTCTCCTGATTGAGCACGGTAAACTTTTTGATGCCTTAAAACAGTTCTTAGCATCTCAGGGGGAGACGAGCTGCAAGGGCGATGAGTTGAGGACGAAGAAGAATAACGATAGAGACGATGATCCCAATGCATCGAAAGATACAGGTGGTGAGTTGCCAAGAACTGAACAAAGTCTTGGGACTTCCACATCTCAGGGGGAGTCAATGGGTGCAACTGGTGCATCAGGGGGTGATGATGTGGTGGTAGTGGATGATGAGGAGGTGTTGGATGATGATATTGTAGGTGACGACGATGTGTTACCGGTTGAAGAGATTGAGAAGATAGGAGCTGACATTGTAATTGATAGTGAGATTGAAGAGGGAGAGATTGTGGAGGATAATGTTGAGCATGAAATTCCAGAAGTTGATAAGTCAAATGTGGGTTATGATATGGGAAGCGATGAGACTGAATGGGAAGAGCAGCCGAGATGGAAAGAAGGCTACGCTCAATGGTTCGTAAAGACAAAGAAACCGGCGGTTCCTACTATGTTCAAGAAGAGTTACAACATCAAAGGGTATGCTAAATCGAAAAAGGGGATTATTTGCTGGTTGTATGATGAGCAGTTGAGGCTGTTTGTGATCAAACGTTTTGATGGAGTTCAGTATTTCAAGAGGTTGTTGAGATCATTGAATACCTTGCCTGAGTGTGAGGTGAAGGATTTGGCCAAGTTGGGGTTGATAAACAGGAGTGATGATAATATGGCTAGGATTATTGGAAAGATCGTGTGGAAAGAAAGTATAAAAGAGAAAAACTTTTGAGTTGTTAAGGCTGCAGAAAGGGAAGCTCGTTGAAGATAAAGACAGGGGAATGAGAGCTGATGGCAAACCTTGGATGATAATGAAGTATAAGCCTATCCGGTGTTTGAAAGAAGTACCGATGAAACAAATGCCCAAGGATGTTCTAAAGAATCTGAAATGGTGGTATGTCGACAGTCAAACAGCTGAAGCGGTCATGGAGGATGAAGATGAACAAGAGGTGCTGAGAGTGTATGATCCTATGCACTTGGTGAATTTGTCTCAAGCCGACTTGCAGGTGCTAGACGAGAAAAAGATATTCTATATCCCTGCATGGAAAGATGAAGCCAAGAAATATCAGAGAGTAGTTTCCGTTTGTGTCAGAGAAGGTGTTCATGCTTAAAGACGAGTGACTCGAGATTTTTGATTACAAGACACGTGATTGAAGATAGAGATATGAAGCTACTGCCAAGGGGGAGTCTGTTGGTGCGTTATGTCAGTAGTTCAGTATCTAGTGTCTGTAATCGTGTTAGTTTGTTTTGTTTTGATTTGTATAGGTTGTTTCACAAGTTCGCCTAATATAAGCGAACTTGTGGACAAGCAAAGTTATAGACAACTTCGCCTAGTCTGGCGAAGTTGTCGATAACTATATATGCCTTAGCTACGGCTTTTGTTAAACAAGTTTTCAGAACGTGTAATTGTGATTTGCATATCACGTGTTAAAGGAGTTGCAATACAACGTGTCTTTTGAGTATTGTAACGTGTATTTGTGCTTGGTTTTAACGTATATCGCATCGAACACTCGTATCGTCTTACGTAGGGATTCCGCACCTACGTAGTACGAGATACTTCCGTGTATATCCGGCTGGGAACCTACAGTTTGACTTTTGAAAGTCAAACTTCCAAGAACAATGAAAAACAACCTTTAGAATCTTGAATTTTGAGAGAGTAAATGAAGTATGAGTAGGGATTTATGAAGAAGAGGGTCTTGTATATATAGGATAAGATTGAAAGGGTTATGCATGAGGTCTAATGTATAAAAATCTGATTGGATAATAGGATGTAAAGCACAAACAACACAAAACATGTTGCAGGTCTGTCTTCGCGCCACGCGACTAGCCTCCCTGCCCTGTCCGCGCAACGCGGCATGGTTTGGGTGGGGTGGGTTGGTCCAGCTCGTCTTGCGTGGTTCGTTTTGCGTCCCGAAAGTTCGTTTTCGATGTAATTTGAGCGTTTTAAAGGAGTTTTCGAATCTGTAAAAGGGTTTTTCAAACTGAACAAGACGGAATGATTTAGTAACATAAAATCCAATATTCTATATATTTTAAATGTTCGGGATATAAATCAGGTCGGTTTATAACATAAAAACAAATACAAGATAACCCGAAAATTGATGAATGTCATAGAATATATCCAGATTATGCAATAATCGTGAAAACATTCAGAGGCCCGTTGGATGAAAAAAGACAATATTTTAAGAAAGTGCAACAGTCTGCGAGAAAGGATATTGAGAGGTGTTTTGGTGTTCTTCAACAACGATGACATTTTGTTAAATCCTTGTCGTCCATGGTCTTTAGAAAGAATGAAATGTGCTATATATGTGTGTATCATAATGCATAACATGATCATCGAGGACGAGAGAAAAGCAATATGTCCAGCTTTCATACCTGACCTAGATCCACCACGAACTCCAGCAAGTATGGAGCAAAGACTCGAAAACTCGGATTTCGTGCGGTCAAAAGAGATACATAACGCACTAAAGGGGGATTTGGTCCAACATCTTTGGATGAATCGACGTTTGCCTGGTGAAAATGAGAATCAAAATGAGGGCAAAAATGAATACGATGATGAAGATGACGAAGACGATGAAGACGACGACGATGACAAGGGCGAAGACGATGAAGACGACGACGACGAGGTCGAAGACGACGATGCAGGCGAGTAGTTTTTTTTTATTTTAATGTAATATTTATTTAATAAAATATTATTGTTATTTGATTATTCTTAATAAAAAAAACAAAAAATGTAAAAGTGACTGGGCGCCACGTGGCGCATAACGCCGAGGAGTGAGGCTTTACTACACCCTGTTTTTGTAAAAAACCATAACTCTGACTGGACGTCACGTGGCGCATAATGCCTTGGGGTGAGGCTTTATGACTACACATGGTCTAAAAGGTATAATTACTTCTTTGGGACCCGTTAAATAGGGGTGTTCAAGGTTCAATCAGTTTTAACAAAAAGGTTTATTTAAATTGCTAACTTTGGTTTTGAGGAATAACAAACCAAACCGTTCAAGTTGGTGGGTTGGTCGGCTTGATATGTTGTTTTTGCGGTTTAATGGTATGGTTTTGGTGGTTGTGTGATTCAATTTTCTAAATTATTTTTCATAGCTAATTTTTTAACTGGACTGCTAGTCTGCTATATGTGCATAACTATTACATATATGTTGATGTGAAGGGTGTTCATGGGATATAGGATAGGCTTTTGTTTTGTTCGAATTTGAAAACTGAGTCCGATGAAGATTCAAGCTTATTCCAATTCGGCTCTCTCCTAATAAACGAACTAGAAAAGAAAGAAATAACAAAATTTAAAAGCAAAAGTTGTAAAGTATTAAGATTAACAAAATATTAAAATTATAAAACAATATATTACGGTTTTAATCCCTATGGCTTGTCTTTTCTAACTATTTCCGTCCAAAAAAATCTTTTATCAAATCAAGGCCTGAGGTTAAATTCTATATATCCATTTTGGTCTATTTTCCTAACCCAGCTACATTTTATAGTTATATAAGGTCATTTTCCTTTCATTAGAGGTATTATATCTCCCTAATGTTTCTATTCAACCCTCCTGGCGTGTTGTGCGATGATCCCGCCACATACTCAAACATCAAACGCAATGTCATGATAGCCATCACTCCGACTTAAAAAGAAATAATGTTAGCAAAACAAAATAAGCCTAAAAAAAGGTTTAATAGAGTTCATGGTTTGTAGTAAGTTTATTAAATTTTAGGGACAACGATTTAACCTAGATTGGCGTTCAAAGGTAATAATATACATGCATTTTTATGTACCATTCTATTAAAATTTTGAAACTCGGACGGCTATCTAAATCCGGCCATTCGTATGTAAATTATTATGTAATGATAGTGTTATACCACTTATACATACTACCCCTCGTGGACAGTAGTCGTGGTCGTGGTATGGTGATAAAAGTGTAAGTGTTATATAGCAAAGACTACAAATGGGCCGGCCAAGTCAAGTCGTAGATTTGAGCTGGGCTTAGTTAATTAACAAGTAAAGGACAATGAGACACTCTTATGTCCAGCCCTCCGTCCCATTCTACAACGTCCATCTATCTCCATTGACGTTTGGAGATTTTACACACAACAGCATAGCATCAGATCCACAATTTTCATCAGGTTTGTTTGCTTCATCCTTAGTTTAATTCACTTAAATCAACGTATAATCTTTTAGTTTTACATACTGGCATCATGCCCAATTAGGGCTTTTCAACCTTCCTTAGAAGCAGCCTCTTCAACGCCCTTCAGCTTACGCTCAGTACGGTCAAGCATACCCTTCTGGTCCAGGAGCTCTTGGAGTTTCTTGGCATCTTCTAAAGCCAAAGCATCATGAGCCTGTTGAAGCCTCTCTAGTTTGGCTTTAAGCTCCTCATTCTCGGCGCGTAGAGGCTCAACAATGGCTTCAGCTTTGGTGGCCCTCTCGGTCGCGTTCCGCGCAGTTTCCTTAGCCAACCTAAGCTGTTCGTTAACAGCTTGGGTAGCCTTGGAACGGGCCTCGAGTCGGGCCTGAACTTCAACCTCGAGGGCCTTGAAGGCCTTTTCCTTCTCCGCAGCAATGGCGGAAAGCCTCTTATTCTCCTCCCGGATTGCTCGCGCCTGAGCCACTTCCAGGCTACGCGCCGTCTTTAATTGTCGTTTTCACGACAAAGCAACTCGACGCGCGGCTGCATCTGGGCAAGGAGGATTCGGAGCTCATTCGTTAGCCTACCCTCTTGGTAGCTAGACATAGCCTCCCCCAACGCACCGCTTGGGGCTGCGTGACGCGCCCACTCGACGCAGTCCACAGCCGTTCGAAGGGTTGTTCCCCGGCGGATGTTCCACCGTGGAACATACACCTCATTGGAATCCGAAACTGCAAAAACAAAAAACAGTTAGGAAAAGATGATATATAAAAAAAAAAAAGATAATAGGCCAAAATAACCCTACGCACCTGTAGGGTCGACAACAGGCCGGTAGCCGCCAAACCCATCACCCGAACCTAAGGGATATCCATCCAAGAGGTCGGGGAGATGGGAAGGAGGCAGAGATTGGCTACAAGCCCCAACCCTGAACGTACCTGAGGGACCGGCCGTAGTCGCCGGCGCCGGAGGAGGCATTGTAGAGGCCCCTGTGGTAGAAACCAACGGAGGTGAACTCACAACCGTGGCCGTCGCTGCGGAAGAACCCGCAGGAAAAACCACCGCCGGCTCAGTGAAGGATTCCGTGAAAATGGCACTGACAGCCGGCGGAGATGATGTTACAGTTGGAACAGTTGCCTCAACGGGATGAGCAACTGAACCAATGCTGCAAACAGGAGCAGCCGCCTGGGTCATCGCCTCGGGTAGGTTGACCAAACCTACCGTCATGGGTCCAAAGATGCTCCTTCCCGCTCCACTATGGAATGCGGTTGCATCCACGCCTGCACGAAGACAAGATATATAAGTATGATGGCGGAAAGATATGCAATTAAGCTGAATATAATTTATACTTACGAGTTTTCTTGAGCTTGAAGGTTCTGACAGGCGGGGACGAACCCGATGGAGCTGGCCTCTTCACGCCAGTCACCGTTGTAGAACTTGGTTGCTCGGAGGTGACAGCTGTCTCAACCTCCGAGACAATT
Organism: Bidens hawaiensis; assembly: GCF_021521415.1. Classification (NCBI taxonomy): domain Eukaryota; kingdom Viridiplantae; phylum Streptophyta; class Magnoliopsida; order Asterales; family Asteraceae; genus Bidens; species Bidens hawaiensis. The sequence goes on along the minus strand of NW_027502659.1, from coordinate 20,670 downwards.
GTCTCACCACCACCAGGGTTCCCCGCCGCCTCCTCGCTTTCAGTCTCGGAGTCAGACTGATTTCCTAGGTCGACGGCGGAGGTAACCTTCGCCTTGCCATTCACGGCGGTAGCTTTCTTCTTCCTCACGAAGAAAGGCCCATCTGCGGATTCCTCATCAACGCCCTTCAGCTTACGCTCAGTACGGTCAAGCATACCCTTCTGGTCCAGGAGCTCTTGGAGTTTCTTGGCATCTTCTAAAGCCAAAGCATCATGAGCCTGCTGAAGCCTCTCTAGTTTGGCTCTAAGCTCCTCATTCTCGGCGCGTAGAGGCTCAACAATGGCTTCAGCTTTGGTGGCCCTTTCGGTCGCGTTCCGCGCAGTTTCCTTAGCCAACCTAAGCTGTTCGTTAACAGCTTGGGTAGCCTTGGAACGGGCCTCGAGCTGAGCCTGAACTTCAACCTCGAGGGCCTTGAAGGCATTTTCCTTCTCCGCAGCAATGGCAGAAAGCCTCTTATTCTCCTCACGGATTGCTCGCGCCTGAGCCACTTCCAGGCTACGCGCCGTCTTTAATTGTCGTTTTCACGACAAAGCAACTCGACGCGCGGCTGCATCTGGGCAAGGAGGATTCGGAGCTCATTCGTTAGCCTACCCTCTTGGTAGCTAGACATAGCCTCCCCCAACGCACCGCTTGGGGCTGCGTGACGCGCCCACTCGACGCAGTCCACAGCCGTTCGAAGGGTTGTTCCCCGGCGGATGTTCCACCGTGGAACATACACCTCATTGGAATCCGAAACTGCAAAAACAAAAAACAGTTAGGAAAAGATGATATATAAAAAAAAAAAAGATAATAGGCCAAAATAACCCTACGCACCTGTAGGGTCGACAACAGGCCGGTAGCCGCCAAACCCATCACCCGAACCTAAGGGATATCCATCCAAGAGGTCGGGGAGATGGGAAGGAGGCAGAGATTGGCTACAAGCCCCAACCCTGAACGTACCTGAGGGACCGGCCGTAGTCGCCGGCGCCGGAGGAGGCATTGTAGAGGCCCCTGCGGTAGAAACCAACGGAGGTGAACTCACTGGAGGTGAACTCACAACCGTGGCCGTCGCTGCGGAAGAACCCGCAGGAAAAACCACCGCCGGCTCAGTGAAGGATTCCGTGAAAATAGCACTGACAGCCGGCGGAGATGATGTTACAGTTGGAACAGTTACCTCAACGGGATGAGCAACTGAACCAATGCTGCAAACAGGCGCAGCCGCCTGGGTCATCGCCTCGGGTAGGTTGACCAAACCTACCGTCATGGGTCCAAAGATGCTCCTTCCCGCTCCACTATGGAATGCGGTTGCATCCACGCCTGCACGAAGACAAGATATATAAGTATGATGGCGGAAAGATATGCAATTAAGCTGAATATAATTTATACTTACGAGTTTTCTTGAGCTTGAAGGTTCTGACAGGCGGGGACGAACCTGATGGAGCTGGCCTCTTCACGCCAGTCACCGTCGTAGAACTTGGTTGCTCGGAGGTGACAGCTGTCTCAACCTCCGAGACAATTGTCTCACCACCACCAGGGTTCCCCGCCGCCTCCTCGCTTTCAGTCTCGGAGTCAGACTGATTTCCTAGGTCGACGGCGGAGGTAACCTTCGCCTTGCCCTTCACGGCGGCAGCTTTCTTCTTCCTCACGAAGAAAGGCCCATCTGCGGATTCCTCATCAGAAGATGACAAAATTAGAGGAATTCCGGCAGAGGTTTGAGCATGGAGAGGGCGAGGGTTAAAGAAACCCTTACCTGGCCGTGTGGCGCTCAAAATCTCGTGGCCTGGCGGGTAGACCTCCACAAACCGATCCGCCGTTTGCTCCAGGATGGGCAACTCGTTCTCATCAAGAGCACGAGTACCCAGCCGAGCGGGACCAACGCTCTCACGTGGTTGCAGAAGCGACTGCAAGTTGTTTCCCTCTGAAAATAAAAAGAAAGAAATGGTTAGAGCAAAAACCCTAAATTAGCAAATAATATGAAGCATACCGTAAGGGATAGAGTTCAAACCGTATTCGAGGATGATGGGTACTTGCGGAGACTCAGAACCGGCATCCTTCCATACCCGGCTCATCCCAAACATCACCATCCCAGACTCCGCAAAGCGGTAAACCGGAGTCTGGATCCGGGAGATCTTGGTAAACCATTCCGCCTCCTGGTAGTTGGAGGCGTGAAGGTTGGGGAGTGCCCTCCCGTTCTTGAATGTCATCGCAATAGGGACGACACGGGCAGAGATATAGAAGAACTCCCGCTTCCAAGACCGAAGACTGCGCTCGGTAGCACAGATCTTCAAACCCTTGATCCGAGTGATCAAGGTGTACCAGCCCTAGATGCACCTCCAGGAGTAGAAGGTCATCAGGCGGTCGACGCGAGGCTCAACGCCCAGAATGTGGCACACCCATTCAAAGTGGCGAACCTTTGCGATTGCCATCGGGTGCACCTCCGTTAAATGTACACCGTGTTTCTCCAAAACACGGTACACAAACTTCGTCAATGGGAACCTGAGATTCCCATAGATGAAGAATGCAGCATACACCCCTATCTTGCTCTTGGGGGCATCGTACACCGTCTGGTGGGGCTCAGGAAACTCAGGCTCGAAAGGCTCGAGCATGAACTTCTTGACGATGTACTGGTACAGGTCGACGAAAAGAGCACACTGGCACTCGCCAGCAGTACTCTTATCGTCCTTATCAGACGCGGACATCGGGTTCTCGGTGTACACGTCAGACTCCTCGGCAGTAGCCTCAGGATCATGAATGGAAGACATGTTTTGGATGTAAAGAACAACGATTTCAGGAGAATGCTCGACGGAAAAGTTAGAGTATTCGCCGGAAATCGTTTAGAAGAAGAAGAGTGAAGTGAAGGTGTGAATTAGGATACACCCTCTCCCCCTTTATATATACTCATCGCAATGAATGCGATGAATTTAATGCGGAAGAGAGAGAGCGCAGGTGCAATGAAACTATGACACGTGGAAAGAGCAAGCTGGCAGCAGCTGTTGAAAGGACGCGTGCCGTAAAATTCGCACCCACGCGCCCGAAAACTCGCGCCCACGCGCCTGAAAAAGCGTCTGGAATGACCATATACCGTCACGTCGCCATAACTTCCTGCACGTCCTGAAACCGTCAGAAGAAACCGTCGGACGACGCTAACGTCCCTTCAGCAGTTTGGACCGTTCTTATCCTTTCACCAACCCTCCGAATTTCAAAAAGATTCTAAAAGATTCAAAGATTCAAAAATAAGAGGGAATATACCCCCTTACCTTGGTAACCAAGAAACCGTAAGACAAGTGCGGGTACAGTGTCAAGGCGAAACCCTTCACATACTTAGCACCTGCAGGGAATTGAAGCCAAGAATACCTTGGTAACCAAGAAACCGTAAGACAAGTGCGGGTACAGTGTCAAGGCGAAACCCTTCACATACTTAGCACCTGCAGGGAATTGAAGCCAAGAATACCTTGGAAGTCAAGAAACTATAAGATGAGTGCGGGTACAGTGTCAAGGCGAAACCCTTCACATAGCACTTGCAGGGAATTAAAACCAAGAAGGATCTTCTGGGCCATGCTTGTGGAAAGGGAAATAACATCCCCGCATAGCGGGAACGTTGAGAACTAGATTGAAGCTCCAAGATGGAATTGGTTGTTTAACATAATTGATCACTATGTCTAAAACTACCAAAACCTCGTGGAGAATCTACACAAGTGAAACTCAACGCTCCTGACTTGCGAGGAGGTTACACACCTACCCGCATCATACCCAAAGATCAAGCAGAAAAGTCGGGAATTTCTGCACGTAACATTAGGAAAACCGCGGGAAGAATCCCCACGGAAAACCTTAAAACTAAAAACCCCTTTCAAAACCCCTTGCTTAAGTCCAAAAGTTCACCTCACTTATTAACAATTCATGAGAAGAACATTGGACTGGGAGGACTTGAAGAGGTAGGTCCCAGCAGAGCCCAGTTGGACCCGCAAGACTCACCTTGAAGAGGGACGTCTGCGCAAAGACCAACTGGTCCCGCATGACCCACCATGCTCAGAGAGATGAAGACCTTATGCACAGTACGTCAGCTGTTCCCGCAGGAAAAGCCTCCCAATGGTGAAGTACCCCGCCTGTTCCCGCAGCTGCGGATACAAGCCATCAGGGAAGGCTACCCGCACTAATAGTAAGGCTACATGCACAAGGCACTAACTCTTAATAATTCAGTAATGTCACCTGAAGAAGGAATGAGCAAGGCGGGAATACTCCCGCCCAAATGAGCCAGTCCGTACGCTTCTGGAAGATCTTTTGTACTATATCTGCCAATGTATGGACGGAATAGACAAGATCTGACCAAAGCAGCCCATGAACCAATCACAGGGTGACAGCTCACCGACAACAGTACGAGGAGGACCACGCTCTAGTAGAAAATGTCACTATCAGCCGCTGCCTACCCACCAACCCTCATCGTGGCACGTACATAGCCTGTTGTTGGTGAAAAAGGAATAGTACACAGCCGGCCATGTCACTATCAGCCGCTGCCTACCCACCAACCGCCAGCATGGCGCGTACGTAGCCCACAGTTGGTGGAAAAGGAATATTATACAGCTGGCTGTACCTGCTTGGAAACCTACCTTCGGCTATAAATACTCCAACACCTTGGAACGGTATCATCATCTGATCTTCTCTAGCTATTTCTCTTAATATACACTTATATTCAGAGCAATCTAGTCTGATTCTCACGCCGGATGGTGGTCACAAGGAGGAACCCCCCCCCCCTTCTCAGTGACGAGCTCACGGTGTCTGTTTTGCAGGTCAAGAAGAATAACCATCTTTACCGGACCTAACCCTCGTGGGAAACATCTACTTAACCCTAAGATTATCCGTAATCTGCCGGGGTTACTTAGTGTTTCTTCGGTATGTAAATTATTATGTAATGATAGTGTTATACCACTTATACATACTACCCCTCGTGGACAGTAGTAGTGGTCGTGGTGTGGTGATAAAAGTGTAAGTGTTATATAGCAAAGACTACAAATGGGCCGGCCAAGTCAAGTCGTAGATTTGAGCTGGGCTTAGTTAATTAACAAGTAAAGGACAATGAGACACTCTTATGTCCAGCCCTCCGTCCCATTCTACAACGACCATCTATCTCCATTGACGTTTGGAGATTTTACACACAACAGCATAGCATCAGATCCACAATTTTTATCAGGTTTGTTTGCTTCATCCTTAGTTTAATTCACTTAAATCTACGTATAATCTTTTAGTTTTACATACTGGCATCATGCCCAATTAGGGCTTTAGTGTCGTATATTTGGTTTGAGTTCTAAAACCCTAAATGTTATATCATATAATCACATCACTCGTTTTGCCCTTGAAATGTGATTTTGAGGCCTTGAAATTTGTATAGTAAATTCTGTATTTATGTCTTGATGTGTATGAGATTTGAATATAAAGTTGTAATGATATCATTATTATTATTATTATTATTATTATTATTATTATTATGCTGTGTTTGAAGCCGATGGCGGAGCCTGGAAACTCTATGCTGTATTCTCTTCTCCTCTTTGTTGTGACACTCTCCCTTCAACAAATGTATAGAGGGAAGTTAGCATCATCTGAACTCTTCACCATACTTGGAGGATTCACCAGTTCTCTCGTCTTTCTTTTCTTACTCACCGTGAGTTCTTTTCTTCTTACTTGCAACACGATTTGTCAATGTTACCTTTCATTCGTTATCTTTGTGAAATAAAACTTAATGCTTGTGTTTTCTCCATTTTTCAGTTCATTGGAAACTACCAGGAAACTTCTGGGATCAAAACTGGATGGGGTGCTGGTGAGTACCAGGATATTTACTTATGAATGTGTCGATTGGAGTTTTGTTTTATCTGTAACAAGCGAAAAAGGTATGATAAAGAAATAGGTAGCGGTCCAAAAGTTGCCCAAGTGTAATAGTGTAAAACCTTCTAATTATTTGATCCATGATATTTAATATGCAGTGTCATTTTTGTAAACCGTATTTGTCACAATAATTACGTATATAAGAAATCAGGACAAATATAAAAATACCCATTTTCAGACATACCAAAAGTTGCCTCCTTCAGACCAATTACCCAACCTACACGATTTGCCATTTTGTCATCTCTAGATTTTAGTTTTTTACTGTGCTTGATAGTTTATAGTACATATCTGACATTGACAGCGTGTTAAAGCATTATTGGTAATTTAATGTTTTATATATTTTCCTCCACAGTTATTCTAGCAGAGGTTGTTGCTCTCGTTGCTGCTGCCACTGTACATCGAGTTTGTATAACAACTTGGTACTCTATCTTCTCATACTAAGTTTTTATAGTTAAAATCTGGGGCACTTTCATAGAACATAAACCAAGTTTCAAAAGTGCTCCAATTAGGTCACTCAAGGTTAAAAAGTATTCTAATTATGTCACTCAACTTTCATATTTATTTAATTTATAGGTTTTAACATGTTTTTTAGCATTCTTTTTGTATCTATGAAAAATAAAGTTTATCCTTTTTTTTACGTTGATGTGGAGTGGTGAGTGGTGACGTGGATTTTATTTTTCATTTTTAACTTTTAATATAGTTAACGTTTTTTTTTAAATATAAGTACATGTATTGCAAATCTCAACCCCCATGTCCGATGAGGCTCGATTTGAATATTTTGTTACCCGATTTGGGTAAAAATTGCTTAAGTGACCTAATTGGAAAACTTTTGAAACTAGTTATTGTTCTATGACATTTTCCCTTAAAATCCTTGTAATTTTGCCATATATTATTTTCTATATATTGTTTGCCATGTCTGGTTATATATCTAAACTGGGTCAATTGAGGTAAACATAAAAGACAACTTAAAATTAGACACTTGAAAATCAACCAATGTGTAAATTGTAATTAAAGGCTTACAGGCTCTGTAATTGGATCTCTGTATCGGGTTTGACATTCAAAACGGGGGTGGCGGTGCAGCTTGTTGCCCGCTTATCCACCTCTCTATTGTAATTGGATCCTTTTATTTAATATATGAAATTCGTCCAAAAATTCAGATATCCGGAAAAAAAAATTCTCTGTATAAAAGAATTGGATAAATACTATCATATAATAATAATATATATGTTTTATATTATTTTATATTAAATATAATAAATACATTAATTACATATAAATTTCGAAAAATCTGGAGCAAAAACTGTTAGCTGCACAACTTGATGTGACCCGTTCATATTAAAATCATGCTCATTTTGGCTCTTTACTCAACCCGTCTAACCATCCATTTTTCCTTTATAATCTGTCTTCTAATTTATAACATGACTTTGGTGAGTTGTAATAAAATGTGTTAAGCGGGTCATAAACAGGTTAGCAGGTCGATCTGTTTACGTAGACATGTTGATTGGTCGACCTGTTTAACCAAACATGTCAACCCGAACCTGATTCATTTTAATAACAGCTCAACCTGAACACAGCCCGTTCTTTTTACAGGTTAGATATGTTAACCCATAACATGATTACTATCTTATCGTGCCAAAAATTGCCACCCCTAATTAAAAGTACCTTTGATCGGCTTTAGACGTGTGCAACCCATTTGATCTCCTTTCCTTATAAGTCTACTTTTAGTTGATCGTTTTGGACCCGTTTGCAAATTGCAAGTAACTAGCGTTTTAATGGATGTTTTTGTTTGCGCAACTTTTTGTTTTCAGCTGTGATATTGTACGAGGTAAAGAAGATTTCTGAAGTTATGGTTTCAAAAAGTGAAGCAAAAGCTCGGAGACACTAACTCCCGTCTTTTGATCAGTTTTTGTTCTCGATGTAACCTTCACTTTAAAGATAGATATAATCATGTAGACTGATTAAACTTCATCCCGAGACAAGTTGTGAGGTTGTGACTTTGAATCTGTCTTTCAATGTAAGAAAACAACGAACAAGTTTAAACACTATATTTAATAGACGTGACAGTATGACCTTTTCATTTATAATACATCATATAATCACTTTTAAAGCACAGACAGACACACCCGTTACCGTAGTTGAAAATTTCAAACTAGATGCCTTTGACTTCAATGCATCACGCTTTTGACCATCTTCAAGTTCAGGAGTTAGGAAAATGACCCATGTAAGACCAGCGCCAAATCCTAATGTTGCAATTGTTTGACCCGATTTATTTTTCCGGCTTCATCTAATGCCCATGGAATGACTTGATTTCTGAACGAGTTCAATAGCATCGAGGATCCTAGGGGTGTGCATGAGGTGATTTGGTTTGGTTTGGTTTGGTTTGGAGTCTCAACCGAGCTAGAACCGGAACTGAAATGTTTGGCTATTGAAAAATGTTAACTGATTGGTATTCGGTTAATAGGTTTTGTAGCAGAGAATGAAACCACATCTGCTAGCAACACCAAAATAACTTTTGTTACTATCTCAAATTTATTAAATTGATCACTCTCGATTTGTTATGTTTTTCTGTTAACGACAAAACTCTACAAATGAATTATAAAGGAACAATGGATTAAAAAGTGAATTAAGAAGTGAATTCTAGGTTAAGCGTGAGTGGTATATAAAATTTATTTCAAAATGATGACACTAAGTTCAGTTTGATTAAGTCAATTATGATACACGCCATAACGGAAACCAACCACATATCTCAGTTAATCGGTTATGGCTTAGCCAATTAGTCCGTTAATTTGGTTATGGTTCAGTTAGTTTACTTACGATTTGGTTAAATCAGTTAATTTGGTTACAATTCGGTTAAGCCGGTTACTAGCCAAGGGTATCATGTGGTTTACCTACCTCATATATTTTGCCAAATTCCATCACATTACATATGCAACTCATTCGTTTTATCCGTTGTTTTTTAAATAATAATCAGAATTTGCTACACTAAAACATCGGAATATTAATAAACTTAGTGTCCGTTTGGTATCAGGTAATGGAGTAAGGAATGGAATGCTTTATTCAAAGGTAATGGAAAATGACATGTTTGGTCGAGCATCGGAAAGAAATCAATCATTGCATGAGAGAATCCCTCCCCTTATAAACATATTAAATCCACTCCTCACATACCCCTTATTTATTTTTTATTCCGTCCATGTTTAATAAGTTTTGGCAAATTTGCCCTTATGCTGCTAAATTCTCCCTCTAAACAAGAAATTGATTACAGTAAATCGATGATTGTTTCAGTCCTTCGTCAACGTTTCCCCTCTTTATCATCTATATTGATCAACAGAGTTCGTCCCCCTACTTGTATTTTTGTGTGTGGCGAAGGCAGTAGAAAGGTGTATTGATTATCCGTTTGTTTTGTTTTCTAATTTCTAGATTTTGTTTGACTTTTTGATAGTATTTTTATAGTCAACAACGTTGTGGTGTGTGTATTGATTTTTCCATCTATTTGAAGGCCGTAAAAAAGGTTTACTTTTGTCATATCTGGACCTTTATATTCTATCTTGGTCTTTTGATCTTAGTTTTTCAATGAACATGTATTTTGTTGTGTTGTTTTGCAGTTCTATCCTTGATTTGGATGGATGATAGTTGTTTCAAATCGACCGGAATTAAAGTTGTATTAGCACCTTCAACCAATTAGTATATTTGTTGCTTATTGGTTAATTCATCACTATCACTCTTTATTAGTCAAGTCTTAATATGTTCCGAGTTCGGGTAGAAAATTGGTAAATTACAAAATTTTGAGGCAAGGGTGTTTTTGTCATCTTAATGATTTGCATTCCATTTTAATTGAGTAACCAAACAAGATAATGGAATGATAATGACCCATTTTATTTCGTTGTCTATTCTATTCTCCCGTTCATTCTATTCCTCCATTTATTCCATTACCAAACAGACCCTTAATTAATTGATAGAAACACATTTAACACGATTTTGTGTCACACAATACGCTAATTGATTAATTGATTATATAATAGGGTAACTATGATAGGGACCCCTGATAGGTATCCTGTAAAGCTTTTCCTATCTAATATGGCGTAATAATTTTCAAGATGCACCCTCAATTATCATACCTTATGCTAGAATGAACCATCCTAACGTTTTCTATAGCAACCTCAATCAATTGTTTGACCACATCAGATGAAAACCTAAAACCTTCTTTACCATTCATCTTGGATAAATGCAACAATCAAACCATTAGACGGGTTGTAATAGAGAGTTTGAGTATGTTATATAGGATTATATTTAACCAATTGATAGACATAAAGACAAAAACCAGACGTTTTCGTAAAAAGTTAAAAAGACACCGTTAGTTAAATGGAGATAAAGGTCTCACAAATTACGTTAAAAGAAGTGATAAGCTGTTAACATGTCTAAATGTAGCATGCGTATCAATCTAAAGGGAAAACAAGTCAAATGGGTGGATGGGTAGCAAAATCACACCCCGCATTTTATCGTGTCTAAATACTCCTTAAAGAATCAAGGGATTAATTAATCTAAAGTATACATGAACCGCATAGTATGGGCACTCGGTCCGTTTCTTACCCAAATTACGTTATGGCAGCTTTGAAGGCCACACATATCATATGGTGAGACCATTTTTGACAACGGGCTATAAACGTGTTAAAAGACTATTAACGCTTATACCTTCGCTACAACCTATAATAGGGACTTATGAACTAGTTTTTCATACACTTGCCAGCCTATCACATCTTGATCATCGTACACACACACAATCCTAGAGTGACAAAGTTTGGATTCTTCTGCGTTGAAACAAGTTAGAAGCAAGAACAAGGAGCAAAAGTTTTGTCTAAGTGCGTTTCAGTTGCTAGCTACTATACCAAAGCTTTGTTCAAATGTTTTTAGGTGTTAAAAGGTTGTTTGAGATAAGAAACTTGTGTTAATGTACATGGGTTACTCTGTGTACATATTGAATTAGCATTTACATTCAACATTCGTATTGCAATTCATTTATTGACAACATAGTATATTAGAATAATCTAATAATGAACAAACATGTCACAACAAATTTGGTTAATATTGTGACAATTTACGACAATGAAGACGCACAGATCACAATTGAAGGGCAGGTGGTCCCGCAGGTAACGAAGTTCAAGTATTTAGGATCATTTGTACAGAGCGATGGGGAATTAGACAGTGATGTGACCCACCGAGTTCAGGTAGGATGATGTAGATGGAAAGCAGCCACAGGTATATTGTGCGACAAGAGTTTCCCGACTAAACTAAAGGGAAAATTCTATAAGGTGGCAGTTAGACCTGCAATGCTATATGAAACAGAGTGTTGGGCCATCAAGAAGGCACAAGTGCGGTAGATGGAGGTAGCAGAAATGAGAATGCTACGTTGGATGTGTGGGCACACAAGGCTAGACCGAATAAGAAACGTTGTGTTTCGCGAGAGATTAGGTGTGGCGAACATAGCAGACAAGATAAGAGAGTGGAGATTGAGATGGTTTGGACATGTAAAGAGAAGACAGACGACGAATCCTGTTAGATCCGTAGAAAACATTACTATAGAGGGGAGGAGGGGTATAGGACGACCGAAATTGACTTGGGATGAGAGGATTAGGCATGATTTGATAGACCTAAACCTCTCCGAGGACATGGTTGAGGATAGGAATTCGTGGAGAATTAGAATTAAAGTTAAGGATTTTTAGAGAGAATTGAATACCTTAGGGCTTAGACTTAACTTATTTAGGTCGCATACCATAATGGTATTTCCCTTACATATAAATATTATTATTATTATAATTATTATTAGCTTTTATATAGCTGTTAAACTGTGATCTTATTATTAATATTATTATAATTAGTAGTAGTTTGTATATAACTGTTAAACTTTGATTTCCTTTATTTTGCTTCATACACATGTACTTAGAGCCGAGGGTCTCTCTGGAAGCCACCTCTTCATTCCTTTGGACGGAGGTACGGTGTGCCTACATCCCACCCTCCCCAGACCCTACTTATAGCTTTGCTGTCGGTGGGATTTTACTGGGCATGATTGATTGATTGATAACTAACTAGCTTTTAAACATGTGTATTACATAGGATTTGTCAAAAAATAAAAATAAATAAAGTTTTTTCGGGCTATTGGTCGTGCCCGTTTAGAGGATTCCATTTCTGCCTGGATGGATTGGTTGGGTCCAAGGGGATCCAAAGGTTAGGGGCACATATAAAGCGGTTACGCCTATATTCGGATGACAAAAAAATGCACTATGCGGGATGCGGTATCCGGGGATTGTGAGCTTTTTGTTGTGTTGGCAGATGCTCTAAAGGTTGCCAAACTATGGTTGTGCGGTGAGTGCATGTCTTTACAGGCCCTCAATCGGCACTGTCACCATGTAGACAAAGTTATCAAGTTCAAAGGTGATACGGGAGGGGTGGAAGACTTCCTTGTCAGGATCCCTAAGCCACAACTTGCGATAGATGTAATTGCTTTGGGTGGGATAGTTTTGGACGCGACCCTCCTTGACCGTATTTTCGCACTTCAGGTAAAGACAGTTAAAGGCATCCCTTCTAGCTGTCGCATGGCATTTGCCCATGCCTTTTCTGCTTCATTGTGCAAGGTGGTGTCTAGGCCAAAGTCCATTGAAGCGTGGGTTAAACTTTTGATATTACCCCGTTGCACATTACAAGTTGTCAAGCCTTTCAACCGACAGGAGCGTAGGTCGGGGAATAGGAAATCCTTACAATACCATTCTATTCGGCAGGCCCTAGCAAGTTGAGGTGATGGAAGCGGATGTGTTGATCTTATCAAATCGCTCTTTAACCAACCGATGGATATGGGCTCAAGAGCTGATGAGGGTTCCTTCAGGGGTGAACATTCGAGGGAGGGCCTCAGTGCTAAGCAATGTATTCAAAAAGTTGTCGATGGGCACTTCACAGTCGCAGTTAAAGTTTTGTGCTCTTCGGGTGTTGCTCCTCTTGGTGACGCTACTATGAAAGCGTTGCTTGATAAGCATCCCGTCTTTCCCCCGCCCGCCTTGCCTGATGCCTTACTCTCGGTGGCCCCTTAGGTTGTGGACGTTGAAAGTGTCTTAGGGTGTATTAAATCGTTTCCTAAAGGGACTTCTTGTGGTAGAGATGGGCTTAGGGCCCAACATATTTTGGATGTCCTATGTGGGGAAGGATCCGCAATTGTCGTGGGGTTGCTTAAGGCTATCACTGAGGTGGTTAACTTGTGGTTAGGGGGGGAGATGCCCTGTTTCTTTGGAGGAGTTTGTGGCTTCGGCCCCTCTAACGCCACTGCTTAAGCCCGACAATGGGGTTAGGCATATTGCCGTTGGCGCGATTTGGAGAAGACTTGTATCCAAAATGGCTATGAGGAGTGTTGGGAAAGATATGGCAAAATACCTTGGTGATTTTCAATTCGGGGTGGGGATCCCGAGTGGAGCGGAGGCGGTGCTTCATAGCGCGAATAGATTAATATGTTCCACTCGGATGGGTCATTGGCTTTTCTTACAGTAGATTTTTCTAATGCCTTCAACCTGGTGGATAGAACCACACTCCTACAGGAAGTTCGTGCCAGATGCCCATCTATTTCCCTATGGGTTAATTTTCTTTACGGGCAACCTGCTAGGATATATGTAGGGAATGCTTGTATCCAGTCAACTACTGGGGTTCAACAAGGCGATCCTTTAGGACCCATTCTCTTTGCATTAGCTTTACACCCCCTCATTCATCAAGTACGATATGGTTGCAAGTTACTTTTCCATGCATGGTACTTAGATGATGGCACGATTATAGGAGACGCCATTGAAGTGGCTAAAGCCTTGGATATAATTAGATCTAAGGGGGCCAAGTTTGGAGCTTGAGCTTAATATTAAAAAGACAGAAGTATACTGGCCGTCGTGCAATGGGGTAAAGGCAAAGTAGGTCTATTTCCTAACGGGATTGGGAGACCGGAGTTAGGGGTAAAACTCCTTGGAGATGCGGTTAGCCGGGATGCTGGGTTTATCAGTAGTTTGGCCATTACCAGAGCTTCAAGAGCCGTGGAACTAATGAGATGTCCTTACTCGTCTGCGTGACCCTCAATGTGAGCTTCTCTTGCTTCGCTCATGTATGGGGGTGACTAAATTGTTGTTCGGACTCCGAACATGTCAGCCTATGTTTGTTAAGGAAGCTGTCTCTGTTTTTGACAAAGGGCTTTGAGCGGCGAATTGAGGATATTGTTGTATGTGGGGGGTCCGTTTTTTGGGGATTTTCAATGGAGACTAGCCTCTCTTCCTATCCATTTCAGTGGTTTAGGGTTATATGCAGCTGAGGATATTTTCACATATGCTTTCGTCGCCTCGAGAGCACAATCTTGGAAGTTACATGACCACATTTTGCGTGATTGTGGTGGTGATGGGTTGGATTCCGATTTTGAGTGTGCGATTGGATTATTTTCACAACTCTATTCCCGATTTTGATCTTGGCGGGTTCGCTAATAAGGACACCGCCCCCCTAAAGCCCAAAACGCTTTGGCGAGTGCCCTTTATAGTAAAACTGTCCAAAGTTTGGGAGAAAAGTTTGGCATGTCCTCTCGTCAAAAAGCGGTATTAGAATGTCTTCAGGCTCCTCATGCTCAAGACTTTTTGACTGTCACCCCAATCGAAGGGTTAGGCCAGCACATGTCAGCAATGGAGTAGCGAGCCATTCTTAAATATCGTTTAATGATCCCCCTGTTCCCAGTTGATGAGCCATGCCCGGTCTGTCGTAAGATTTGTTTTGATAATTTTGGTGAACACGCGGTTCATTGCAAAGAACTCTCCGGGTTTAAATATAGACATGATTTGGTCAGGGATGTCCTTTGTGATGTGTTAAAACGGGCGGGAATCTTGGCAAGAAAAGAAGCTCCTGTGAATTTCTTGTCGGATCCACGTGAAGGAAGGTCTACTCTCCGACCAGCGGACATTCTTGTGTTTGGATGGGCGGCGGGGGGGGGGGGGGGGAGCATGCTTGTGTGGACCTTACTGGGGTGTCCCCTATTGTCAGGCTTAGGGACACCGGGTTTGTTGCTAGGCATGCCGTGCTAAAGGTAGAAACAGGAAAAATTGCTAAGCACGAGAAGGCGTGTGTGTGAAGAATCAACACGCCTTCATTCCTTTTACTTTTGACACATTTGGGTCTCTTGCCCCCGATGCTGCTGCGTTTCTAAAAAGAGTTCAGCGGGTCGTACCAGTAACTCATCGACGCCAAAGAACGATAACTTTGTTTTCAGTAGGATCGGTTTTGCCATTCAAAAGGGGGGGTGGCGGCGCAGCTTGTTGCCCGCTTACCTGTCTCTTTATTGTAATCGGATCCTTTTTATTTTTTAATGAAATTACTTTTAGACTTCAAAAAAATAAAAAATAAAATAAAGTTTGTTAATTGAAACAAATTAACAAAATTAAAAGTAAAAATAAAATAAAATAAAATAAAATATATAGTACAAACAATAAGAAGTCTAGAATCTCAAATTTAAAATTTTGAGAAAATCTTTTTATATACAACACTTGTTTATCACAAATATTATCATCGTCATCGAATATTAATAATTTTAAACACATCTACACAGGATGACGCAACATATAGTGTCCATGAGAAAAAACCTGGACATCAAAGAAATAAACCAATCTCACAAAAAGACTGTACTTTGCTATTTTAACTTTCATATTTCTACTTGTTTAATCTTCAATTAATATTTTACTTTTAGTTTCTTGGCAATTTTATATCCCAGTTGTCAAAATGATTTGACCAATGACATATCGATAACTAGAATGAATGAGATGAGAGATTAAAATATTATGTAGAAAAAATAATACTTTATAACTAAATTTTCAAAATGATTTTGACTTTTTGACCAATGAAATATGAATATCTTGAATAAATGAGATAAGAAAAAATTATAAATTTATAAGAGAAAATTAGGCTAGCATTGAATTGAATGTGAGTTTGACACTAAATATCACTATTTTATTTTAATAGAAAACTAAGACAAGATAGGACATGAAAAAAAGAGTATTACAATAATTGTATTTTAAAGGAAATTAGAATAAATAAATAAATGGTGGTGGCGGGTCGAAGAGTTTTTTTCGGGGAGGGTCGGAGGAAAAATCGAAAATAAATTGGGTAGCTTGGAAAAAGGAGTGTTACCTTCTAAGTTGGGTGGTCTTGGCCTTAGTCGGTTGCGAGACATGAATATGGCTTTGTTGACTAAGTGGTGGTGACAGTTTAAAAACGAAAATGGGAGACTTTGGTGGAAGGTCATTTGCGACACGTCGAGAGCTTGGTCGGCGATTCCAACAAAATTATCGAGCTCAGGTCCTTGGAGTCGAATTGTAAAAATGAATTTAGTTTTAAAGGATGCAGACTTGTTTTCTAGTTTTCGACATCTGGTCAAAAAGTGGTAATAAAACTTGGTTTTGGTTAGACGTTTGGGCAAGCCAGATTCCTTTGGGTGTTCGGTTCTCAAGACTTTTCCAACTCGAAAGGGATAAAGGTTGTTTGGTTGCGAACCATTGTTCATGTAAGTAAATGGTTGGATTTGTAGAAAATGTGAGAGAGTTTGGTGACATAAGCACCTATTCGGTTAAAGAGGTGAAAGACCTCTTCCTTAGGAATATGTCCTCTGATTCGGACTAGGTTTGAGTGGAGTAAATTGGTCCCACAAAAGGTTGGGTTTAGTTACCGGGATGCGTTGGATTTACACAAGCATTCTTCATTGCCAAGGGAGAAAGCTAAAGTGTTGTATGCTATTTGTTTGATTGCGTCTTGGTGTTTATGAAAGAAGCGAAACGTGACAGTCCATTCCGGGACCCCGATCCAAATCTCGAGTATGGTGGAGGAAATAAAAGTGTTTGGATTAAGAATAGAGGAAGGAAAAGTAATCTCTCTTGGGAATATTGGTGTGTGTTTCGGTTGTAATGATTCTTGAGTGGGGGTGTGATGGATGGATTGTTCTCCTATTTGTTTTGGTGGCACTTGGTGCGTTGTTTTAATGCTTGGTGTTATTATCTAGCGTCTTGCTAGTTGCTTAATAAAATATGTTTTGTTGGTTGATTAAAAAAAGAATAAATAAATAATTGCCATATTGTATGTTTTGCTGTATAGTGTACTTGAAGCAGGGTTTATTGATATTAAATACTGTATATAAACTTTTTTTCATCCTCAAGGTGCAACATTAGTTTATTTATTTTTATATAAAAAAAAGAATATGCTAAAAGTGCAAAATCAAACAGTCAATTCAGGTTTAAAACAAAACAAGACAATAGGGGTTATTTATTTTTATATAAAAAAAAGAATATGCTAAAAGTGCGATCCATTCCAGGTCATCATCACCATTCACCAAAGGCGTCGTGGCCACCATTTCATTTATTAACAAGGAGGGACGAAGGAAGAAAGAAGAGATCCAATTATTATTATTATTACAAATTTGTCGGTGGCTGGGTCATCTTCTTCATTCCTCCTCCTTTAATAAAAAAAATCATAATATTATTATTACAACCCACTTTCTTCCAATCTTCAATCTCCAATACCAGCTACTAGTTTGTTTTCTCTTCAATGGATCAGTTTGGTGTTCTAGTCGAGAGTATCGGCTTCAAAGCCCCACGGCAAACTATCCGCCCCAATGGCCAATCTGAAAGGATCCTCCATTCCAATTCCAACAACAAACCTTCTAATAATAACACTTCTTCCAACGGCTTCCCAGGTGACATTGGCATCAATTCCAATTCCAATTCCAAATCCAATGATCTCGATGTGCTTTTTGGATCTGCTAATGCAAAACCTCCAAAGTCTGATTTTGATGTTGATGATGTCTTTGGTGGGTTAGGGTTTGGGGGTTTTCAGGCTTCAAGTTCCACTAATTACAGTTATAATAATTCTAATAATGATGCTGATGTGTTTGGGTTTGGGTTGATCAAGTCCAGTTCCAGTTCCACTTCGGGTGATCATTTTGATGTGCTTGGGAACAGGGTTTCCCCTGTCGTGAAGACGAAACCCGTTGATGATTTCATTAGAGATTTTGATGGGATGGGGATTAATACTGGAGGAGGAAACCGCTCGAATTATAATGCCAATGTGATGAAATCGACTGGTTTAAAAAAGACTCCAGTGAAGAAGCAGGAACCAGCCGATCTGTTATCGGGATTTGGTGTAAAAAGTTCTTCGCTTAATGGGTATGCAGTAACAGATTCTGTGTATTTGTTTGGACTATTATATGAATGGCATTCAAAAATAAGTTATAAGCTAATAATATACTACAAAGATATTATACTCGCTTGAGATAAATTGCATGGTTTTAGACTTTTAGTTTGATTAGGAAGTTATTCGGTTAATGCGATTATAGTTTCTAAATTTTGTCTGTTTTAAGTTAAACGCCATGTGAGGGCAACCGCTTCACATTGTGCATCTGCATATAATTGGTGGTTGATGGATTTGTAATAAGATTTAAACTTATTTGTGGCCATTTCACTATAACTTCCTTATCATTTTTTTTAGTATCTAACTGTATTCCCGAGTTCATTTATGAAAAGAAACTTTTCTCTTCTTATCTTTTCTTTTGGTATCTCCTCTTTTTCTTCAACTTATTTTCCTTCAAAATCTTTCCAATTTGGAAAGACACAAATTCTTTTATTTTACTCATCATTTTCTCTCCCCTCCCCTCGTCTCCTTTTTCTTTGTTTTAATGAAACTCGGGAACACCTCTTTTAAATTTTCCTTCCTTTTCCTTTCTTAAATGAAACTCGGGAACACAACATATTTTTTTCATCCCTCCTTTTCCTTCCCTTTCCTCAGTTAAATGAAAGGGTTAAAGACGAGTAATATTCATAGGCGTTTTGTACTTTTTATAGAATATAAGATCACATCATTGATTGAAAGTTTCTTTGTTCAAGAATTGATTATAACTTTTAAGTTATTTAATATGTTTGAAATATGCGTTAAAGAAGGTGAGGGACAGAGGAAAATGCATTAGGGGCAAAAAGGTTCACCTCATGTAGTTCTGGGTCAAAATTAGGGTTTGCACTCTGTAGGAGGTTTATTTGTAAAAAAAAAAATATAAGAGATGAAGAAATAATGCAAGGTTTACTTGATATCTCGGCTTATATGCAAAACAAATGAGAGACATGCAGCTTTTGGTTGTAAATAAAGCTTATATCAGAGACGCGATCCTCACTTATTGTTTTTTTTATATATATACAGAAGGAAATCAGAGGCAAATACTGGTGTTCGATCTGCCAAATCATTTTCAGGTTCAGCAGATGACCCGTTTGGAATGTTTGAGACAACGCAAGTAAATAATGGAGCTTCTGATTATCTAGATTCCCTTTTCAGTTCAAGCACTCAACCAAACACTAGATCAAACCAGAGCTTTACAACTGAGGTTTAAACAAATACTGTTTTGATTATGTGATTGTTTTAAATAATAGTTTTTGGATGATGAATTCTGAAGTAGCTGCAATGAAACTGGTTACCAAAGTGTATAATAAAATCACATAAACATATCTAGAGACTTTTAGTTTCATTTAGCAAGATGTGTTATTTTGTTCATTAGAATGTTCTTAATTATTATTTTATGTATTATAGTTTCTTTGCTAATTATAATTTCAAACAATCAAGCAACTCATTATGTGAGTATTACGACTTTAAAGATCAAGCGCATTCAAACACTATCTTGTATAGCTCGTTTTATTGCAGCTGATCATCTGATTTTGATAATCAGAATTACATAACTTTAAAAATGCATATTCAAATGCCTCTCCTGTGTGTCTGTCTGGTAAACTTGGGATTTTATTTCAAACATGTTATGTGTTTCAGGATTCTGTGTATGATTCTCTGTTCAACAACGTTGTTCCTAAGCAACAGAACAAGGCTTCCTCAAACATCACAAAACAGGCATCCTCAAAGCCAATCAGTACCGCTGACGACTTCTCTTATCTTTTTGGAATGGGAGGTAATATATTAGGGCCTTTGTTAGCTCGTTTAACTCGTTTACATGCAAATGGGTTTGACTTTGACTTTGTTTTCTCCCTATTGGGTAATTGGGTCAAATGGGCTATGGGATTTAACATTTTAACTTAAAACAAAACATGTCAAATGGGTTGAATGGGTCAAATTTCATGTTCACGTGATGCGTAAGAACATCCTAAATTGCTTTGTTAACAAAAACTTGATTCTAGTTGTAGTAATAACAATATAGCTGGTTGTCATATATAGTACACTAATTAATTTTGGTTGATATGTGTTTTTGTTTGTTATGTTGAAAAGTTGCCCCTACATCGGGAGAATTCCAGGAAATTGAAGGGGGAAAGTGAAGAAAGACGAAAAGCAAGATATAACCAACACATGGCAACTCGAAAGCGAATGGTATATACCATATGATGTTTCTTTAGTGCTAAATATTCTTGGTTTTTTGTTTTATTGGATCATCCGGTTCAAAATGCTGACTTGGCATGATGACGTATCAATTTCTTAGTTGGGTTGACACCTTTTGTTATTTAACAACGCTGATGTGATATTTTCACATCGGTGTTTTTAAATAACTAAAATGCCAAATATTCAAGAAAACCGCTTCTTATTCGGTTTGCATGTTACCAGATGACCTATCGAAATAGGAAAAAAACCATCTTTTACTTACCTTGAGACGCAAAATTAGTAAAATTTGCAAAACTGATTAATAATAAATTAATTTACAATCTTAAAAATATCACCATAAAAATGTAATAGAGATGATTAGATATATGAATAATAATCTTG